>NC_051155.1:150774385-150897218 GCF_013339745.2 Dermacentor silvarum | reverse complement strand
AAGTTATACTTAGCAGTGCAACATCGCGGTACATTAAGTGTAAGAAACTGCGCTTTTTAACCCCGTGATAACGAACAATTGTTTTCCTTTAACGTTGCGTCTAGAAGATTTAAAACGTGCTTGCGCATAACCAGCCCATGAAACACAGCCGCGGCCGCTGGGCTTGGGATGTGTTTTGCTGCAAAATGTTCTAATGTATTTACCATGGCCTCTATACACAGTTTACTCAGCTCCCAAGAAATTGAAGCTAAGCAACGTAACAGTGAACAAGAGAGCGAAAGAGAGAGAGAGTGTGTTTGTGGCCGCCTTTTTGGTCAGTTTCGTGCTATTCGTTTATGTGTGCCTCTCGCTTCGTTTGGCCTCGCAGTTTCCGATTTCCGTTCCGTCTGCTTGACTTCATCCTGCCGTTTCAGTTTTACGGCGTTTGGCACGGAAATACAATTTCCAAAGTGGGGCTGGATTGTGTGTTCGTGTAGTCCGAAGGCAAGTCGCCATTTGTCCATTCCAGAAGAAGGGTGATCCTGCAAGACGGCGGCTCTCCCACCCTCCCCTTCCCTGAGCTGTGCACACACGGGAGATGAAAGAGAACGGGCCTCTATCCTAGAACAAAACGTTTGACTCGCATATGGCCTGCTTTGTTACAGGCAGCATTTGCGAGTTAATCTAGGAACGCAGTGCGAAAACGCAGCGGAGCGTGCGAAGCTCTTTTATAGCCCGCCCTCTACCACGGTGACAAGAAGCAGGGTGTAATACGAAATCAATAAACACGATGAACAGCAAAAATCAATGAGACAATGCAGACGGTAGATACATGGTGATAACTGCGTTAACTGGCTGACTGAGCTGATCCATAACGAAATTTTAGTGGGATGCAGGCGCATGAACTATAAATAGACTGGATGCGGTCTCTCCCGTCTTTGTTTTTCTATAATGGCGATATCGCTTGCGATATTACTTATATTGCAAATGCTCTTAAGGATATTGCTCGAATTCCTTGTTTTTCCAATGTGGGAAACCAAACAGAGCGAGTAAAGAGGACGAGGAGAGAAAGAGAAGGCAGGGATTTTAACCAGAAATGCATCTGCAGTTGGCAACCCTACTCTGGGGGACGCGAAAGAGGGAATATATAGATGAGATAGAAGAAGAAGAAGAACAACTTTATTGAAACAAAAATCTTACTGGTGTCTATGGGTGGAGCCCCTATTCCAGGGCCCCACTGGCTTCCGCGGCTCGCCGGGCCTGGTCGAGGGTCGCCAGCTGGCTTCCCAAGTCCAGTTCGGTGAGTCGCGCCTCCCACGACCAGTTAACGAGTGAGTTCCTGACTAGCGGCGAGACGGCATGTGCCGGGCGCCTCGGGCATTCGTATGTGATGTGCTGGAGTGTCGGGGTGTCTTCACACCAGGGACATTTGTCTTTGTGTCTGTCGGGGTATATCTTGTGTAGCCTGTGCAAGTGAGGAAAGGTGTTCGTCTGTAGGCGGCGCCAGTCCCTTGCCTGCACCCTGTTGAGCTTGGGATGGGGAGGAGCCTTTGTTTGTCGGCCGAGTCTTTGCAGCTCCAGTATTTCTCGGGGCGTGCCGGGTGTGGGGGGCTCCGTTAGGGTGGAGTGATCCGCGGCTCGGCCTGTCATATCTCGAGCCAGGCGGTCCACCCGTTCGTTGCCATCCACTCCGGCGTGTGCCGGGCACCATGTGATCCCATGGTCGTGAGTGAGTCTTGGTCCGAGGATGCGCACGACACTGGCCGGCAAAACTCCCCGCATGTATAGTCGACATGCGTCCTGAGAGTCCGTTAGCACGTGTGCCGATTGACCGTTTGCTTCAGCGGCTCGTACGGCTAGGGCGATGGCTGCGGCCTCCGCCGTTGCGCTGGACGAGGTGCGCAAGGACGCAGCCGCGACCATGCGTTGCCTGATTTGTCGCGACCGCCACGAAGGCGGGGGTTCGTGTTGTGTGGGGGTAGAGACTTGCGTCCGCGAAATACGTGTCCGGGTGGCCCTGCCTCTGTAGCAGGGCTGTCGCCCTGGCTCGTCTTCGTCTTGCGTGGTATGTCGGGTGCATGTTGCGTGGGATGGGATACACATGTAGCCGTGTTCGCAGAGCGAGTGGTATCAGTTGAGTCTCGTCCCCGCAGAATTGCGGCGCCAGGGGGTAGTGCAGGCGTCTTAATAGACAACGTCCCTGGGGCGTCGCGTTAAGACGCTCTCGCTGGGCGATCATCGTGGCTGCGGCGAGCTCTTCATATGTGTTGGTCAGCCCTAGCTCCCGGAGGCGCTCCGTGCTTGTGCTCGCCGGAAGGCCGAGCGCGGCCTTACAGGAGAGAGGAGCTGGGGAGGGGGGGGGGGGGGGGGGGGGGGGTAGAAGGACACGGTGAGCTCGCGCACGCACGCGGAGGGCCTGACAAATTCAAAGGCGTTCACATAGGCCAGTCGCCCTCAAGACAGACAACAGTGCCTTCACAGCTTTGTAAAAGCTACAATCTAACCGAGTAAGCAGCGTCCTAACTGTGTAGACCACGCGAATAATATTTTAAAGCGAAGCTTTCTATGCCTCACTCATTAGTCCGTGAGCGCCGAAAACGCACTACAGGAAAGCCAACTTACACAATGGAACTATCTGCGCATCTGCGCACACAATCGTAGAACACTACAGTTTACATTCGCAGTTGTACCGATAACAACAATAAGAACTGCAACGCCACGCTACCCAGACGAACTGTATGTATCGGCATTACATTACGCGCGTCAAACAATGCATTCCCAGCCGTCAGTATAGTAGGCCGCGGCTGCAGCGCATGGCAGAAAAGGCTGCCGTACGCGAACGTAAACGCGAGCGCCATCGTGCCAGTCAGGCCATCTCGTGTATCGGCAACGGCATGCAGGCCGTGAAAGTGTCAGTGTGTGCGTGTAATCAATGACTACAGGATCTAGAATAAAGGCTATGCAACCTAACGAAATGTGTCTTCGTTGAACTTCAACGCTCAAGAAATACAATCCTAAACAAGCAAAGAAATCACATATGCATCGCTTCGGGTCGCTCAGCATTTCTTAGGTTTGTTACGTGGTCCTGGCTTTCGACTTTGACTTTGATTTAGTTTACATGGATGATAGCTTCACGTTTAATAATCTTTCTTTAAGAAAGGGACTTAGATTATTTCATGAAGAGTAATTTATTACTCAAGGGAACATTCTTACAGCCAGATCAGTACTAACAATCACCCGTATATCCAATAAAAAGAGGTTGTTTCCACTTTCTGGCAAACCATAAAAATATTAGCCGAAGCTCCCTGGGATTTAAAATGTTCATTTCACGTCACCACGCCTCGCTTTGTGAAATCAACCAGCGGCTATCAACAGCGAACTCTACAACCGGAAGTCGTTGAAGGACAGCGCGGAACTACACGAATCGTGTACGTTTTCGTGAACGTTCGTGTTACGAGGCCTGCCGCGAGAGCACGCAAATATGTAAGCGTACCACCGCGCATTCATATTGACTCAGATGTATCTGCACACTCACACACAAGCACGCCCTTTTTCTTTACTCTCGTAAGATGTTGTGTGCTTGTTTTTCTATATACACATTGGTAAGGTAGGCACTGTGCCTTTAGCTGTGCAACCGCGTCCCATTTGTGAAAGGCACAGTGCAACATCTAATTATCTTCAAAGATGTCATGAGCATCCTCAAAATGTAGTCCTACTACGCGGCGCTCAAACTATCAGTGCATTCTTGTTATTTTCCGTGCTTATACATTTCTGCGCTTCACGAATATTTCCTTAGGGTGGGAAAAAGCTAAGTCTCCTTATGAAAACGACGCACTAGCAAATTCGACGAGTTGATGCTGCATTTATATGAACGCGCATTACAGCCTTCACTTCGTATGTGCGTGAGAGCCATGGCGTTGAGGTCTCTGGAGTGCCGCCATAGCGAGCCTTGATACACACGCTCCCTCAAGCGCAACGCGTAGGCGCGCATATGATGTCCCCTTATGGTGTGCCGCTCATCTACCTGCGTCTCCTGGTCCTCTGTACCATGGGTGCACCCCTAGAATTATGATGGAATCATTCTGGCATTCTGCTATTATCGGCGAAGTCGGCAGTTGCACGCTGTGGGCAACGAAGTAAAAAAAAAAAAAAAAAAACGCTCAACCTTGCACTCGGCCGCGCAACGCTTGAAACAGCGAATCTTGGCGATTGTAGCTCAGCCTTTTCCGGAAGTGCGCGCGAACTTTTCATCTTATTACTCATGATGATGATCATTTCTTTTCGCGCGTCTCGGACTTACGGCTGTCTCTGCGCGTTGCATAGCGCAGCTTGCTACACCGACACCGCGTTGCAATGCAGACACCGCGTTCCACCACGTTGTAATGCCGACAACGCGTTCCAACAGACCCACTCAAGTGAATGCGTCTCTCTCTCTCACTCTCATAGCGCGCAAAAACTCTTCTTCGTCTCGCAGAGCACGAGCGTGCGAACACGCCAGCTGTCTGCGAATACGACGATGCTCGAACGCAATCATATGGTTCGCATAAATGCATTTTCTGCAAGCGTGGCTGTAAAGCCTAGTGGTTACGACGCTCGCCTTGGGACCGTGGGTGCGCGGATTCGAATCCCGCCTCGGAAAGAAAGTTTATTGTCTTAAATATCTTGATAGTTTCTTGATACGAACTATAAATTACGGCTGGCTTAAACAGCCTTGCTGTTAAAAAAATTACACCATTTTCCCGTAGGGGAACCCTGAGTAGTACGCGAAGCAGCCATGGGGTCGACTCAAGTTCCCATTACGCGAGCCCTCGTTGGATCAGTAGCAGCTTCTCGGCGGCGTTGATGTTTCCTTTCGGGTTCGCGAGCCCGAAGTTCGGAATCGGCCTGTCGCCGCTGCCGTTTCTTGGCAGCCGCTCGAGCCCTTTTTTCAACACCGCATATCCACGAAGTGAATGATCATGAGTGGGCGAAGCAGCGGGGGATCATTCGGGCAAAACGCCGGAAGCGTTCTCCGAAAGCCGTAAGCTGGCTTCCGGAACCGGAAGCGGATCCGGAAGCGGAATCCGGCTTCCGTTCCGGCTTCCGGAAGCCCGAGCTTGGTGTACATGCGCAGTAGGGGTGTGGACGCCGCACGGCGGAGGGAAGGAGGGAGGTAGTGACATAGCCCAGACCATAAGCTGCTTCGGATCTAAAATTGGCTGTGGCTTAACTCAGTTATGCCTGGGTGTGCGTAGCGAGAGGTACGGTTAATATTATTGATTAGCTTGGTTCTCTCTACGGTTACATCTTTATCGTTTAGCTTCGTAGGTCTGAGTGTTTAGGTTTGGATGTTACCTCTCGTTAGGTTATGGTTACATTAAGGACTAGACATTTTTAAAGAGTAACGCATTTATTTTGAAAGTCCTCATCTTGTTGTTTCTCAATTGCCACAAAGACGGCCCGATGGTCGGTGAGGCAGGAGGTTAAGGGGTTGTCGTCCAGTGACTTAAACATGTTTCGGGTACTATCCTCATCTGAATCCAGTCTTCGTACTTACGACGCTTCTCGAGGCGTGCGGCTCGTTCTTCCTCCATCTCCTCGGCTCGCTGCCTCTTTTTGGTTTCGTTCTGACGACGAAGCCTGGCTTCTTTCAGTCTCTCCGACTCACTTTCTATATCTGCCGACGAATCCCACCGAGCCGCCCCTTCTACATATACGATGCAGCGCCGGCTCCTCCTCTGCTGTTGCAACTCGGTTTCACCGGCTTCTCCTCTGATGTCATGCCAGATGGCGCGGCGAGTGGCGCTGCCAGCTACGGCGGTTGCTAGGCAACGGCTCATCTCGCGGTGCGGCCACCAGCCACAGCGAAACGGCGAGAATAGGGCCAATGTAGCTCTCGCTACAATACCCAAATTCCAACGCAAAGTTAGAATCAATACTATGCGAAGCATATTGCAGGCAGCTTTGTCTCTTGGGTTTCTGCGAAGCGTTACCAAGAGCTTTGGCTCTTTAGTTTCTGCGATGCGTTACAAATCGCCGAGAAGGAAGAGTGGTGCATTCAAAAATCGGACACAAATTTTGGTTAGGCAATCATGCAAGTCATCGCAAGAAGTAGTAAAAGAGTTTGGCGGTCGATAACACGCGCAAAAAGTCGTATCTTTGGGATTGAGGCGAATGCACCTACAGATCAGCTGAATGGGCGATTGCACGGGGATTTCGTAACAATCTAAATCACGAGATACTGCTATCAAAAAGCCGCCACCAGAAAGATCAGATCATCCGTGCCTATGAACTATAAAAAAGTCAAGAGCTCGCAGTTGTTGATCTTGGCAGATAACCACGTTTCGGTCAAGACGACGACATCAGTGCAGGAAGTGGCAATACTGAGGAAAGGGCGTCGCGTTTTTTTAGGATACTTCTTATATTTGTCAAAAGAAAAGAAAAGTCACAGCTACGTTTCGCCTCAGTGGCCGTGGATTCCGCCTAAGCTAGAAGCTTGGGCTAAAGTAAAAGAGGCACCGGGACCACTACTCCCAGCGAGAGTATTCTGTGTTTCGATTGCGCAAATCCTGTCTATGAGTGAACAGTACACATAACAGTGTTTCTTTCATCATCATCATCATCATCATCATCATCATCATCCGCCTATATTTATGTCCTCTGCAGGACGAAGGCCTTTCCCTGCGATCTCCAATTACCGCTGTCTTGCGCTAGCCGATTCCCACTTGCGCCTGCAAATTTCCCAACTTCATCACCCCACCCAGTTCTTTGCCGTCCGCGACTGCGCCTCTCTTCTCTTGATATCTACTCTGTAAATTTAATCGTCCACCGGTTATCCGTCCTACGCATTACATGGCCTGATCAGCGCCATTTCTTCTCTTAATGTCAGCTTGAATATCGGCTATCCCCGTTTGTTCTCTGATCCACACCGCTCTCTTCCTGTTTCTCAACGTTAGGCCTAACATTTTTCGTTCCACCGCTTTTTGCGGTTCTTAACTTGTTCTCGAGCTTCTTTGTTGATCTCCACGTTTCTGCCCCATATGTTAGCGCCGGTATAATTCAATGATTGTACACTGTTCTTTTCAACGACAGCGGTAAGCGGCCAGTCAGGATTTAACGATGCCTGCCCGTATGCACTCCAACCCAATTTTATTCTTCTTTAGAGTTACTTCTCATGATCAGGGTCATGATCAGAGCTTATTGTATTTTACAGCAAATTTCTGTCGCCTTTTCTTCTCGAAATCAGTTAGTTTGCTGCGCGAAAGCCTAGTAGCTTTACAGAAGTCTTCGTGCACAATAATTCGGGTCCCATTTAGTTTAGATTTCTGAGAAAATACTGAATCTTTAAATTTTAAAGACGATAAATGCTCGATTATCGGGCTGTTGTTGTTTGAAAGATGAGTGCCTAAACGATGTGGCGTGCGATAGTTTATAGGGGAAGTTGCAGTGCAAAATATTCATTAAGAACTTTACGCAGTATTTCCTCCGATCTCGCCCACGTTTCATTCGGACTGCCAGCTGCACCGTAGAAACCCAAGTTACGTCTACGTGACCGATCTTCATAGTTGTCTAAACCTGACTGGAAGGAGGCGTTTTCGCCTTTGGTTACGTTAGGAACGACACGGTGTATGTCGGCATGGTCACGAAATTCCCCTATTGCACTTACTTTATCTTCTATGGCAGACAGTCTAGCACTGAGATCAGTAACACGGTCTTCTAGAATCTTCTGGTCAGCTTTGACCTCTTTAGGCGAGGCCTTTATTTCGGCGTGACTAGATTTCATAGTGTTAGTGAGAGCAGGTATTGCAGCCATTACGTCTGCGCTGTGGTTAGGGTCTAATTTAGGAGGCCCCGGATTAAGTTCAACGTTGCTGGAATAAATTATCAACCTTGCTGCGCTGCAGCGTTTGGCATCGTTCATCGTGACGGCATTCTGAACTCGAAGCGCATGTTTACTTGAAATGTTAAAAAAATATCTGAGGTGTTTTAGGGGCCCTTTAGAGTGGGAGGGATGAGTAACGAAGATAATGTTCTGGGGCAGGTGGTTCGAACCACTGCATGCTCTTGGGAGAGAAATTCGGAATAAGTTTAGTCGTCTAATTTTGTACATCATCCTTCTGCGTATAATTGATTCGAGGTAAAACATATGACGGTGCATTTATCAATAGCGATTAAAGGCTGTGATTGTAATAAGGTAGTATCCTATATGAAATAGGACATACACTTGCACCTTCTCTGCTTGCATTCTGTGATTGCTTGCTTTCTGCAAATGGTTTGTTTCATTTCTATTTCAAATAGCAGAGCTTGCTTAATCTTACTCGGCACTGTCCTTTTTTCTACATTGCAGTGATGCAACATTCATCAATAAATACCATTGGTTGAATATACGGGCTTCGAAGGACGACTCAAGAGTAAATTGGCATCCGAACAAGTTTTCTCTACGCTTTCATCAAGACATTACTTCAACTTATTTGTGAAAATTGCAGGGGCAATGAATCACAACTTCTTAAACCGTTGTAATTCATCCACCGTTCAACCGTAACCTTAACTAAGATCAATTCCTGAACATTTTCTCGTTCTCACAAGAGATTGCAAAAGGCCACAAAGAAATATGACTTGGCAATTGAGGAACGGAATATAAGCCCAATTCACACCATATATGCAACAGAGCAAGCAAATGTAATCATTATCGAGCTCAAAAATGTCTGCCGCATTCGGCATGCCAACTCACTCAGCAGTGCGTCAGAACTGATATTGATCATTCCGCGAGACATTCTCATAAGTCTACAAAGGCACTAGTGCATTCTCACTATGGTTCGCCCGTAGCGCAGGCTGAAAATGGCCCCGACATGGCGCTTATCAAACATATGTCGGAGCCGTTTCCTTCTGATTTTAGAAGAGCACATCCGAGTCCAGCGCACCTATTGCCTTGTCTCCTTTTTTGACTGCAATGAAAATAAAAGAGATTTGTTCAACTCCTCACTTATCTCGGTCTCCTCCACACATGCTGCTTCTATTTATTGCAAAGTACTCGTAAGAAGTGCTCTTTAGCGCTGCAACGTATTTTAGCTGAGCATCTTGTCAAACATATTAAGCATGTGTGCGGAACAACGTGCTTTGAGATTAAGTCGCGAATGCGTCTAAAGATTCCATCATGCTGTTTTTCGAAACGCACGAAAGAAACGTGCGCGAGAAAGGCAGCCGCATATTTTGATTTGTCAAGCATAAAAAACACAGAAGCAGCGAGACTGCCGTGGACAACGAAAGTTTCCTGAGCAAGGTGACATTCCACTTACTTCTTCACATCCGTCCAGGCTAGGATACGTTGTCGCGGCGGCAACGTTCGCAGCAGCCATTGTGTTGACTTCCTACCACTCTCAATTCATCATCCACGCATCCGATGCGGCCCCATGTTGCGGTCGTTCCCGTCGCGGGCAATGTTTCCGGCGACGGGAATTCTTCGAGACCAGGACGTTAACGGAAGGAAGGAATGGACGCACTTGGGAAGAGGGGGGGGGGGGGGGGGGGGCGGGGATAAGCCAGGCATGAAGCCCCAGACTGCATCGTATCCTGCCAAGGATGACGCTGTGGTGCTGAGAGAAGCTGCTCACGTAAGGGACGGCGCGTCTATTTGTCAGATACCGGGTGCCTTGGCTTTCGGCTCGTGGTTGCATCTGGCTTTTGCGCGCACAAGTGCGCGGCAGGCAGTGGCCATGAATTCTCGTTGCGTTTCAATGAAGGCCGTTGCGTCTTTGGGCAAGACAGATAGCGAGAGTTCGGGAGAACGAACCGAGTGGACCAGAAGTTTCAGTGAGGCAGGCCTGTCGTGTTTGCCGAGACGCGAAAACAGGTTGCAGCGTGGAATGACTGGGCAACGAACCTTTTCTAGGACAACGTCTCTTTTCACTCAAACATGTCTCACAAGTCTCCAGCCCGTAGATAAGAAGAAATAGACACAAAAAGGGTTATCATTATTAACATTTTAACTGTTATTCATTTTTGCGGTAAAACAGATAGAATTGTAATGAGTGGGGAAATTCAGACTTGACCCGCTGAAGAGCCTCTTATTTGAAATAATAGAAACTGTTAGCGCTATAAAGCTTTATCTGTTTCATAGGATAGGCACGTGAACACGTCTGCAAAATCTACATCTTGTCGCCCGACCTGTGCTGCGACGTTTTGCTTGAGCGGTGGTGAAGAGAAATGGGAAATGAAGAGGCTAATATAGATGTTTCTACCAGCAGGCGGACCTAGCCTTGGAAATACTGCAATATGTGAATGGCGGTACCCGTTTCGAAATCGCCTCACGAGACATACACAGGGGACAAGCAGAGAGAATGTCTTAAACAGGGCTAAACAATGCTGCGCAGCATTCCTCTCAATTCAGTACGACAGCATGGTCACGCAGCTCACTGTTCGCTAATTAACTCTGGCGTATGCAAACTATACAGGGTGTCCCAACTATCATGCACCATGATTTAAAAATATGCAAAAGACTTGTAGCTGGACAGAACCAAGGCAGTGTTGTTTGCCGTCGCTTAGAGATTATCAGATTATTTTTTTGTAATCCGCCTAAAACAGAAATATTCCTAATTATTTATTCAACTTCTCAAATGTTATAACTAGATGAAAAGTGACAACGAGAAAATTGTAGAGCAGCATGAAAAACTCCCGATATAGATTTCTGGGGCTCAATACATGCTACATAAAAGTGTTCTTTCGAGCGTAAAAGAAACCCCAAACACGGACGCGCAATATTGCCGCATCTCTCATAGCGCTCCACAGAAAATTCACGGGGAAACGTATAGTAGGGGTGGGCTGACTTAAATTTGGGCATTGGCAAACTTACACTTGGGGGTGGGCTAACTGAAAATTTATGGTGGGCAGACTGAAATTGGGAGGGCTGGACCAACTTGAAATTTGGGGGTTGGCCAACTTGAGATTCAATGTGTCGTCCATTCTCTATCTAAGTATCTTGACAGGGCTGCACTTCGTGCCGCTGCTGCCCAGCGGGAGCAAGTGGCTCACAGCGATGAAAGTGCTTTCATGCACCGCTCAAGCGTATGCACGGGGCTCGCACGTCGATTACAGATTGCAAAGTGCGGGTGAGACGCGAGCAGTTCAGGCGCAGCGAGTGGCGCGCAGGAATAGCATTGCCTCGAAAATGAGTTTAAATTGCCACCAAAGTCGCTCTCCTTCCGATTGGCCCCCCTGAACACCACTTTTCAAATCTGTTTTCTCTCACTCTTCTTCCACGCCAGCGGCGTGCAGTGGAGGTAGCGTCATTAGGTAGTAGATGCTAGTGGGTAATATAAAATAGCGGAAACCGCTAGTGACCAGGCGTTCTTCCTGGTGCGAACAACGGCGGTGACATTTATCAACAGATGCCGGCAGCTATCAGTCGTCGGCGGAACAGTAGCTCTAGCGACGCCTGTCGTGACGTTTTCCGGTTTTAAATTATAGAGCAAGACAATGTATCTTGTAGCGCACATACCAACGCGTTGGTGGGCGTCCGCTTTAGATTATGATCATGTTCTCTCTGCCTTTGTGCAGGCATAGCTCTTTCCCGACACAACCTTCGCATCCGGCCTCAGTTACGGGAACTTTCTGAAAATTTCGTAAACTGAGCTTGGCAACATGCAGTCAACAATAGAAATAAAATTCCGTGTGTTTTTTTTTAGAACGAGAGATATTTACCTTAGAGCTGAAGTTACTACAGGTCACTACAGTTTCAACAATCTAACGTGGAGACAATATAATAAATGAAAATTGGAATAAAGCACGAAATATGATAACGTTAGCGTATAGAACACCCTAGCTACAGCGCCTTTCAGGTGTGATGGCAAGCGTAACATAATATTTCGTAACAATATTACTTGCTCATGATTGTTGCTTTGTCTTCTATCGGAAGATATTAACACGAAGAAATTGTGTTAAATAGATAGCACCTAGATAGCACCTTGATAACACTAAAAGGGGCTATCATGGTGTTCACTTCCATCAAAAGCAAATTGTCACACCCAGCTATATATTTTGACTCAAGCACTGCGTTATCTTAAAAAGCGATAACGTAAAAAAAAAGTCGCAGTTTCACCCGAAACGCGGAGCATCAATTGCGATAGCAAATTAGAAGAGAGCCATACGAAGTAAGGATAGTACTTTTATCAGCCGTATTAACTTACAAACATTCGCTTACTAACTAAAGTAACAAGCATGGTGTCAGCGTGCACAGCAAACATGAACACATCACACTTGATGACCGCGGACACTTGCTGTCAAAACGGTGGCAGCAGCAGTGAGCGAAGTGACCTTCATGCTGTTGTGCATCGCTTCAACGCAAACTCAGCGCCGAGAACACAAGGCACGCACAAAGCTACGAGCCGCCGACGCACCTAGACCAAGGTATATGTACGCATGGTAGTGAAGCTGCCATAAAAGCCTATACGTCCTGCAATGGCGGCTTGTGGAGGCATGGCAGCGCCATGTACATTTCGCGGGGCCAAATTATGGGTGAAATAAATCAGCATTTGCCGTTCGAGGCTTGTTGCGCCAAGTAGTCTACTATACAAGCTCACATGACATCGCTCTGGCATCACATATACGGAGCACACAACACAAATGAAGCTTAAGTGAGAATATTTGCCGCAACATCGCGTCACAATGTAATATGACCTCACCCATCTATATTTAGAGACCTCAGTCTGTAACGGCACGCATTACACTGGTGAGCCTTGAAAGTTTTGCATGAATTCAGTGCAATGGGTCCACCTAGATTTTGAACGAAGCAGCATAGCCAAGTGTCCTTTGTACCAACACACATGTGTTATTTCGGTGTTAAGATGAAATCAAGATGACGTTGAAATGATTCACAGAAACTACGCTTTTTTCTTCACGAACACATCACCGGTGCCCCCTGTAGTTTTTCTATGGTACGTAAGACATAGCTAAAACATAATATTTAGTGCAAAGGCAGTTAAAAAATGAAGTTACTGATCAAATCATCTAAGGTTATTACCATATATAAAGAAATTTGTTTTTATGGCTACGCATAAGACAGTTTTGACGACATTACAATGTTCAATACCGTAATATAATATTGGCATTTGTCAGCACGCATCGCCACGCGTAAAGTTTAGAAAGCCTACTCGGTTTCGTACTCATAATTATTCGTGGATGGAAGCAAACAACCGGTAACTTCACATTTTCCTATTCTAATGGAATTGTCTTTATGTTTTTAAATGTTTCCATTGGAGATGTATTGGATTACAACGTTCATCAACTAGTGTTTTGCCCCTCGATATGTAGTGGCGCTTCAATCACACGACCCTAATTGATGTCGCTGCTCATAGGCTTGGAACCGTATTTGAGCTTTGGGTTCGCGACCATGTGAATTGGCCTTGCCTAGCATTTGCCCCCTTTCCTCCCATTCACGTGGGCGAGATTCAGTCGCCATCGCCGGCTCCTCACGCACGCTTTCACACGCACTTACAGCGTAGCGCGCGCGGCGATGGTGTTATCTCCCTTGGACTTTCCACGGAACCTCACGGCGACGACGACGATGGCGGTAACGGCCACGGAAAAAATTTGGCTAGAGTGTCCCTATAATTGCTATAGCAATAAAATATTATAGAATGTACCGAGACATTCTACTTATTTTATTGTCCATGTTTTTTCCAGTCTCCGAACTTATATTGGTGCTTGCTATCTTTCTATAAATACCCGATTATGCAAGTATAAGAGGTCTTTCTATCCCTATTTTATAAACTCTGGGACTTCCTACTCGGATATGTTTTTACCATGAATAGAAAACTCCACCAAGCGGTCTAAAAGAGACTTCGAGGAACGCTCTGGCTTTAAAGTTCGCGTAGGGAAGTCGCCTTTTTTTTAGGTGACAAGCAGCGTTTTTCCTCCGTCTAACTGTCGGCAAATGCAGACCAACTGCTCGGTATAGCTAACCCCGCCACATAAGCAGGGTGGCCGAAGGAGCACTTTTCAATAACCAGCACTGTGTTTAAATGGCGCCATTTCGAACGCGACACAAGACTGTAATTTCGGGCAAGTAAGCATTTTGCCCATGACGTGGAGGTTCGTGGAGTGTTCGAAAATTGTTCCGGATTGCGTCTTTTAAATGCGAAGCATTTCTTGGCGAACATTAGCTACTTTGACCGTATCTATCTATCTAGCCGCCTACGACTTTGTGCTCTCATGGTCGTTTCGTTAACTTGGCATGTACCAAAATTGACATACTATGACGAGAGTACACGAAGAACATAAATGATATGTCATGACATGAATATCATGACATGCGTGTCATGTAGGTCATGACAATGACCCAGCGAAAAAGTTTAACACTCAAAAACCACTCAAATGGGTTCGCACGTGGGTACTAAGTGAAGCAAACACTACAAGATGCTGGTAAAACTAAGTCATGAGCATGACTTAGCAAAAATGACAATGACTCAGCGAAAAAAGATTAACACTCAAAAACCACTGGAATGGGTTCGGACGTGGGCACCATGTGATGGGACCACTAAAGGACGATGGTAGAAATCACAGTCATGAGCATGACTCAGCAAAAATGACAATGAATCATCGAAAAAATATTGACACTCAAAAGCCACTCAAATGAGTTCGGATGTGGGTACTAAGTAAAAGAAACACTACAGCAGGCTGGTAGAAGTCATAGTCATGAGCATGACTCAGAAAAATGACAATGACTCCGCGAAAAAAGTATAGCGCTCAAAAACCACTGAAATGGGTTTGGACGTGGGTACTAAGGAAGCAAACACTAAAGGATACTGGTAGCAGTCATAGTCATGAGCATGACTGAGCAAAATGACAATGCCTCAGAGAAAAAAGATTAACACTCAAAAATTCCTGGAATTGGTTCGGACTTGGGCACTAAGTGAAGAAAACACACAAGGATGCTGCTAAAAATCATAGCCATGAGCATGACTCAGCATAAATGACAATGACTCAGCGCAAAAGAGTAACACTCAAAAACCACTGAAATGGGTTCGGACGTGGGTGCTAAGTGAAGGAAACACTAAAGGTTGATATCAGGTCGAACTCATAGTCATGAGCACGACTAAGGCCTTAAGGTCTCTTAGGTGAAGCTAAAGGGATTCCTGAGGACTCATGGCGTGAATGTCATGACATGCGTGTAATGTAGGTCATGAAAGAGCCGCCTACGTCTTCGGGCTCTCATGGTCGTTTAGTTAACTTAGTAGGCTATCCGCCCTCTGCTTCGCATAACATCGATTCCCACAGGGCGTGGGATCTGCCGGCATTTTGTGTGCTGCGGGTTTTTCGAAGCCCTCTGTTTTGGGGTACATGACTGTGCTTCATGGCCAAACACAGCCGACTAGCTACGCCTGCTGCAACACCATGACCACCACCAGCAGAAAACTGACGCCCCTTTAACAGCGCGACTAAGAAAGTCACGAAGATGACACGAGGAAGAATACAGTTGGCTTTCTCGACAGTGCAGTACTTTATCCCTTTTAGAATAACGGCTAACTGGGATAGTTGACAATGTTTCATAATTACCACAGTGCAATAAACAGAGCCGGAGAAGCGCAACGACAAGAACAAGGCGCTGGCTATCAGCTGACGATTTTATTCGTGTGCCTGCTCCATTTTTTAAAAGACCATATGCTACCGCACCGCGCATGTTCATCGCCAAACACATAGGAGCCACACAAACACACGCACACAAGCACAAAAAGTGGCAGTTTTGCACCAAGGTGAAGAAGCATTCAAAGCGTAAACAAGTGTTTGCGCTACAAAATGAAAGAAATGGTAAAAGAAAACTACAATGCAACAATAATTTATCCTAAATAAAGAGGCTGTAAAGCATCAATGTGACAGGGAGCACATCGGCATAACAGTTGTTTTGAAAAACGATTCTGGTAAATATGAAAAATATATCTCATGGCATTACGTGATTACGGAGTGCACTAGCAATGCTACTGAGGTCTTCCACGACTGACTGAAGGCTGTATTACGACAATAAGCAGAAGAAATGCTGTTATTCGGGCTTCATTATTGCCACGTGAGAACAGTCAGAATGTTTACAACTGCAGTAACACTTAGTTGTTGTCTTAAGTATAATTTTAGGCATTGTCAAGGTGCTTTCAAACGACCGCTCCAATATGGTGTTAGTAGTTCATTTCCAGTTATTGTTTGGGATGTTATGGATTTTTCATTTTGAACGCCGTGGGACGCTTAACTACTACGCTTTAGCGCTTTACTATTGAACTCTAGAGGATGCTGTACTGATAAATATTTTCAGAGCATGGCAGAGGCTGTAGTGTGAAAAACAGGAACTCACTAAGCACTTTGCACACGCGTCCGCTCGACTTGCCTTTATGAGGGGCAGAAGCAGTCTAAATAGGTCACGGCCGTCGAAAAGCCAGTGCCATTTTTCTTTAGGAGATTAGCGTCTGAAGGAGACGCGACAAAAGTGCCTGTGCGAACTTGATGTCGAGCTTTCACTATGTTGGCACCCGTGTTTGTAAAGGACAGCCACTTCCACGATTTCGATTTCGAATTGTCAATTTCGAAGTGTCAATTCTGCTTTCTCAAACTTTCAAGGGCTGGCGTTTCATGGGTATAATCAACACCACCTAGATAGCACAAGGCCTGCTCACTCCGACCCATGACGTCACGCTACCTGGCCCAAAATTTCCACGGCCAAGGCTGGCGTGACAAAAGCGGTGCCGTCAAAATCCCAACGGCTTACTCGGGAGCAGCTCCATTAGATTCTAATTCTATGGCTGTCGGGCCAGGTAGCATGACGTCATGGATCGGAGTGAACAGGTCTTGTGCTATCTAGGTGGTGTTGGTATAATTCGCGTTGCCAAGTGACTCTGTGCGTGTTTCCATCATGTGTGCCTTTGTTCAGCCCGAAACATCAAGACTACCTATCTGAATGTTATACCACCGCACTTCTTTCACATCATTACAGGTCCACGCTATTTCAAAGAAAACATCAGAGCTGTTTCCGTTCTACGAGATACGGCCTTCCCCTTGTAGCGAGCCTTCGTTACTTCTGTTCAAGCCGTCCAGCCACGCGTACAAAGAGTATAATCTTTCTTTGATGTGTAAAACCATCTGCTTGGAAACGTAAGGATTTATCACCGGCAAATGCGGGCTCCGTAACAATTACTTCGGGAACTTTTTGAAAGGAACGCATTTGCTTAACTTACTTGTTTGCTTCAAAGCGTTTCTACCGGCGAGTTTCTTTTTTTCTTTTGTCAGCACGTGCTCAGTGTGTTTGTTTAATGATGTATTTTGTAATTTATTCAAGGCGCAGTTTTATTTCTCTTTTCCACTGGTATTAACGCTGTTCCCCAGCGCGTTCGATTAACTTATTCTTGCTTTGCCCCCTTGCATTTGAAGTGCGCCAGCGAGCAGGAAGGTTCACCACAGTGATAACTGCACTATTTTGCATACAGCCTGCAAAGTGACGTCTTTCTCTCGCTTGCGTTCACCGTGCAACTTTAGAACTAACAAAATACTTTGATGAACACAGATATGATATCCTTTAGTTTTCTCTTTCAGGGTGACGGAGAGCATTCAGCCTTTCCTGGCTAAGAATGGAGGGAACGCGATAAAATTGAGGAGGTGGTCTGACTTTCTCTTCGGCATCGGCGCGCTGCTGCACCACCGCATATCTACAAGGTGATCGAGATAACCCGGCACTGTAGCGTTGCACTGCTGAGCTCAAGGACCTGGATTCCATCTCGACATCGGCGACCGCATTTTGATGGGGGCGAGATGCAAGAGTGCTCTATACTTAACCATAATAATGCCAATTCCGCTTTCTTACACATTCCAGTCTTAGCGTTTCGTAGGTATTATTTGCATGGCTATTTGAATCTGGCTTGTTTCCATCATGTGTGCTTTTGTTCTCTCCGAAACATTAGGAAGACCTCCCTGAAAGTTATACCACCTCAATTCTGTCACGCCTTTCGAAGTTCGTGCTATTTAAAAGAAAATGTCAAAGATGCTTCCGTTCTACGAAATGCGGTGAAAATTAATTTGTTGTGCTCCACTACGGCATGCCTTAGTCATTCGTGGTTTTGTCATGTAAATCGCCAGAATTTGATTTAATTCAGGCGGAATTTAGGAAATGCTCACAGAAAACTGCATGGACAATTTCCTGTCCCATTTAACGCCTTTACTCACGGATTACGATGCAGTTTAGATAAATGAGACACATTAAAAAAAATTGTGAAGAATATTTTACTAAAGATGCTGGAGGTGCCATAGAAAGAAATTGAAGGCAGTAGAATGAAGCTTTATCGCCTCTTCCCAAACTAGCCACAGTGACATTAAATCAATCGAGATGTACTACCCAGAGCCTCATGTTACATCTTTGGATAGAAAATCATGACATGGCGCCGACAGTCCATCGCAGTAGACACAGCGCCGATTAAATTCGAAGACCAAGTGACGCGTGCGAGGCAGCGCGCTCAGTTTTGACTCATGAAATGTGCCACCTCGTGCCAATTGGCTGTGTGGTCCCGTGCCCAATGACGCACGCACTGGGCCACACATTTAGTCAGCCACATGGCTGCGACGTGACGTGTGCGATGACGCAAGAACTACGCACACATTTAGTCAGCCAGAAGCATGGAGCCGCCGTGGCATAGGGGAAGCGTGCTCGTCTCGCACCCCGGAGGCTGGATTTGATTCCCACCCAGACCGAAATGTGCCAAACTTTCTTTTCAAAGCCATTTTTACTTTGTGTACAGCAACCTCCCTGAGCAATCTGACGTCAATCCGAGCATTTTGAGGCGTACTTACTATTTGCGCCAACGGCCATTTTTGGTTCCTTCCCTCGTTCAGGCCGATGACGCTGACGACGACGGATCTTCACGTGATGAGGCATACAATGTTTTCTCTTTCAAGCTTCCCGGGCACCTAACCAAATAATGCTACGCATTAAAATCAGAGGTCAGGCAGTCGTGCAACCGGTTTGCCACGCGACACAGCTGTAAAAGATACAGCAGGAAAAATAAGCTCTACTTTTATCTCTCCGTCTCGTTCCCTCGCTCGCTCACTTTGTTATTACAGCGGGATCTCGACCAAAGTCAGCGACTGTCAATTGATCGAGAGGTACGTAGACGCCGCTAAGTTATCTTAAAGAGCCACCGTCTCGCTGTGATTGGACTGCAGATTTCTTCTCAATATATAAATAGCCGTAAACTAAAGCGCAACAAAGCCGTCGAATGATAAATTTCTTTACGCTTCCTTTCGATCCCTTATACTAGCATATTAAAATCCGAGGTAAACACAGACGCCCTCCAGTCAGGGTTTCCGAATTTACGGAGGCGAATTATTTTTTGCCAATTCTGTCCGTAAGTGGCAATAAAAAAAATTGAAGTGACGTTTTGCTTCGTGAATGCGTGTTATGCGCAAGCGTATGGACGCTGCGAACATGCAAAGCGAGCGCCGCGGCGTCGAAGCACAACCGGCAAGGGCGCAAACACAGTCGCGGATGCTACATTGATATCGATGGTGCCAGACCTGGTATGCCACAGGGAAAGCGCATACTGCCAGGAGGAGGAGGAAAAACATTTATTAAGAGAAAAAGAAAACAAGCAGGCGTCTTCCTGCTTGTGTTGGGAGGCGCCCTCAGTCCAGGGCTCCTGCGGCTCTTGCTGCAGGTCTCCCGGGCCCGCCGCACCAGTTGTTGCTGGTCACGAGGGTCCGAGCTAGTCAGCATGGCCTCCCACTGCTCGGGTGTGGGGTTGGGTATATGCGGGGCTACCTGTATATTGGGGCATGCCCATGTGGTATGATATAGGGAAGCGTAGTCGTTACAAAGCGGGCATTTGTACGAGTACAGTACAGGGTGTATTGCGTGTAATCTGCTTAAATGGGGGTATGTGTTCGTTTGTAATTCTCGCCATGCTACTGCGTCTTCGCGTGAGAGGGTCTTGTGTGGGAGAGGGTATTGTCGTCTGTTCAATCTGTGGTGTTCTATAATGGCGTGGTATTGTAAAGGTACAGGCTCCATAGATGCGGCCGTATCCCTCTCTTGTGGCGCCCGGGTGGCATGAGCTCGGGCTACAGCGTGCGCACGCTGATTTCCACGGAGGGACTCGTGTCCTGGAGTCCATACTATTTCAACGTCGGGTAATTGAGAGGCTTGTTTGAGGAGTCGGGCGGCGACGGAACATATTCTGCCTCTGGCATAGCTACGACAAGCTGCTTGACAGTCGGTAATAATTGTAGCGTGTTCTTTGGTTTGTCAAGAGGCGATGGCTGCCAACACCTCCTACATACTTAGTAAATAGGAGGTGTTGATATTGCTACACATGCAAAGAAGACACGCGGTGAAGATGCACATCGAGCACCGCGGTGTCAAAGCACAAACTGAAAGGGCGCGAACGCGGCGATTCTCTTCTCCACTTCCAGGCACCTTCCTCCTCCGGCGCTCGCCTCCCTCGCGGCGCCAAACATAATTTCGACAATTTGACAAACGGGCCATCTACGCTGCGCGTAAAAATGGGGTGAAGCTCCCCACTGGGGAGCTTCACTATAGTGCGTAGCATTTTCTGCACTTCATATAGCGCGTAGCATTCTTTGGAATGTTTACGTATGAAGCTTATACTCTACCCTTGAATCCAAGACTGCCGTAATTTAAAAGGTAAAGAACTCCAATAATTATAACGTACAATATGACAATCTTCCAAGTAAACTCGTTTTAAAGCGGAGTTGCATACGTCTACCATCCCATAAATTTTTCAGTGTCCGTGCCCCAAAACTCCCGCGCTCTCTATGAGGAGGCAAAGCAAACCAGTAAGGCATGTGCTGACACCTCGCGTAGCAAGAGGGAAGCTAGGAAACAGGCGGCTAGTAGCAGCGAGGATTGTGCCTGAGAGGCTGCCCGTAAGCAGCGGGCTCAACACGAAGACGGGTGCCGCGAAGCGGAGAATGTGGCGAAGCGACGCAGGTACCGCGCCAATAAATTGGACGTGCACAAGTGTTTGTATGCGAAATTTCAGAGGGTCTATTTGAACAGACATACAAGCTGCTCACGAGGCCCAACATCGGGACGGCAGTCGTGAGCGTGAGCGAGAGCGGCGCGCGGCAAGAACCAGCCTGGAGCGTGCCGAGGAGGCTGCCCGTAAGCGGCGGGCTCCAGCGGAAAGCCCCCCACTTCAGGAAGCGATTAATGTGGCGCAACGACGGAGGTAACACGCTCGGAATGCTGACACTTATAGTAGTGTGGATTCTCGATTCCGCCGATACTTCGTGGACAAAATGTTTGTCTTCAATTGCCGTGTGTGTGACCGATTGTGGTCTGAAAACGACCTATCGGTGATAGCGAACATCCGTGACGTGACTAAACGCGACAGCGCGATTGCCCTGCTGGTGCGTGTAGTGATATTTGTGCAGTTCTTTTAAAGCTCCGCTGGTAGCCCCCGTTCACGGAGTAGAATGGCTGCAATTTCTTACCACCAATCTTGTGTTTGGGAAATGAAAGAAATATTGCAGTGATTTCTTAAAGCCAAAATTTCTTGCCGAGTTACAGTCACTTTTTCGTACACATATCATGCCTCTGACACCGAATGCGTTTAACAGGACGGCGCGTTCTAGGAACGGTGCAGCGACAAAGTTGTTTACCACTTGAAGCGTAGAGTTTCATGCAATAATTACTAGAGGGTACTGTGCCATCGTGGGTGCGGCCCACCTCGGCTTGAAAGAGTCGAGCCTCAGGACTTTTGCAAACAAAATGTTTTCACACACACACACACACACACACACACACACACACACACACACACACACACACACACACACACACACACACACACACACACACGCACGCGCACGCGCACGCACACGCACACACACACACACACACACACACACACACACACACACGCACACGCACACACACTGTGGCGCTAGTGTCTACGAGAGCTGCATGCAGGGAAATTCAGCCAGTATGGAATTGACTATAAGTAAAGCCTCCAGCAGTTTGACTATGTCGCACGAGAACACTATAATATGGCCGTGCGTCACCCTGAAGGGAACATGTCATTAGACGACTCCTGCACAGGAGAGTGCTTAGCGTACTTAGAGTACTTCTGCCGGTCTCGCTGATTATCGCCTCGTAAAGGCAATAAAATTACGCGTGATGGATGGTAGCGCGATATAGTTTTAAAAAACCGGGGTAGCTTCCACTAGTAGCACACGGCTACAGACACAGTGGAGCTGATCGGTTCCTAGCTGGTCCTGACTATATATGAAGTGACGCTAAGGTATACGAAGTAATGCCAAGTGATGCTAAGTTAAACGAAGTGTATGAGCATTTCCTGGTGGTCCGTGAGTGAGTGAGTGAAATAACTTTTATTGGAGGCCCGGCGAGGGCGCGAACTCGTCGCGCACCCGGCTAGTCCCACGTCGAGACCACCAGGTCTAGCCCACCCGCCTGGTCGCGGGCCCGCCGGACAGCCAGGATTTGCTTGTCTAGAGCGGGGCTACGCAGAAGCGAGTCCCACTCATACTTGCTAAACTTGGGGTATCTCGACCCGCACTCCCAGAGCATGTGTGCTAGAGTGGAGGTCTGCCCGCAGGAAGGGCAGGCGTCGCCACGATATACGTCAGGGTAAACTTCGTGCAGAACGGCCAGACACGGATATGTGCCGGTCTGTAAAAGTCTAAGCGAAACAGCTTGCGCCCAATTCAATTTGGGGTGAGGGAGTGGAAAGACCCTTCTAGACACGTAGAAGAATTTCGTAACCTCGCTGTGAGTAGCGGGAGCATCCCTGTGGCCGTAGGGGGGAGGGGTGTCGGCTCTCCTTACAGAGGAAGCGGGGTTGGCGAGGTCGCGCGCAGCCTCGTGAACAGACTCAATGAGGTTCGGGGGAGCACCCTCGACCGACCGTACGTGAGCGGGAAACCAGTGAATCGAATGATGCGTGGGAGCATCCGGATTGGAGACGCTAAGAAGACGAGCAGCTTGCTCGGCGATGCGACCCTTCTGAAAAGTTATAACTGCCGTTTTGGAATCGCTATAGATCTCAGACCCACTACCGTCTCGCAGGGCGAGGGCGAGGGCGGCTTGCTCGGCGATTTCGCGGTCTGAAGTGCGAATTGAAGCGCTATTGGAAAGCTTGCTGCTGGAGTCGACCACGACGACGGCAAAGGTCTTTCCATAGCTGTACTCCGCGGCGTCGACGAAGCGTGCTCTGATGCCTTGTTGCTTGATCTGTTTGAGAATTGCTACTGCTCTCGCCTTGCGTCTGCCCTCGTTGTGGACGGGATGGACGTCTCGAGGCACGGGGGCCACTTCGAACTTGTCTCAAATGCACCTACGGATCGGGGTACTGACCCTCGAAGATACTGCAGGAGGGTAACCCAGCTCTTCGAGGATGCGTTTACCTGGCGCTGTGGTGCTCAGGCGAGAGAGTTGAGCGCGTTCTTGTGCTTCGGCAATCTCCTCGGCGGTGTTGTGTACCCCCAGCTTGAGAAGATCTTCGGTATGGGTCTTAATGTGTAGCCCGAGAGCCCTTTTGACTACTTTTCGGATGAGCGCGTTGAGCTTGTCTCGCTCCGCTCTGAGCTAGTTGTGCATAGAAATCGTGTACGTGAAGTGGCATAATACGAAGGCGCTGATCAGGCTGAGGAAACTGGCTTTCTTCATACCTCGGTCTCTGTTTGCGATTCTGCGAACGAGGCGGAAGCGTTGTCCATCTTTGCGATGATCTTGCGGAGAGCTGTTCCGTTCCGGCCGTTGAATTCGAGAAACATGTCCAGGACCCGAATGACGTAGACCCTGGGTATCATGCCTCCGTCACAATTGCGAAGGCTGATGCTGCTTTCGGAGGCTGGCTTCCAATCTTTGGGTCCTCCTCCCTTCTCTTTTCTGTAAGGCAGAAGCTCCGACTTGGCGGGGGAGCACGAGAAGTCCGGTGGGCCGGAGATACTCATCGATCACGGCGATCGCCTCCTGCATGCCTTCTTCGACTCTGCCCTCGCCTCCCCCGGCGCTCCAGATGGTCATGTCGTCGGCGTAGATGGTGTGCTTGATGTCCTCGAAGCGTTCCATCCTCTCGGAAAGACCAATCATACAGATGTTAACTAGAGGGGGGGGGGGGGGGGGAAGAGATTACGGCGCCCTGAGGAGTGGTGCACAGTACTCCGAGTGGTACATCTTAGAAGCGGAAGTCTCCAATGGGAAGTGCATCGGGGAACGCCTCGCGAAGCATTTGCAGTCCGAGCACATGTAGGGGAAGTGGGGTGAAAGCTATGCACAGTGTATGGGCCGCGGGCAGCATACGAAACGCCGAGATGACGTCACGGCGCATGCGCAGAAGCACGGATGGCGTCGGCAGCACTTCTGCGTGTTGCCTCGTTGGTGCTGCTACAATTTGTTTCTCTCTCTCTCTCCCATTTTCTCTTTCTCTCTCCCGAGCATAGCACGCGACGCGCGCTCTCTCTCTCGCTCTCATTTTCTCTTTCTCTCTCCCGAGCATATCGCGCGACGCTCCGCAAGGTGGTTGCTAGGCGACGCAGTGGCAATCGGAACACATTACGGCTGGCTTAAACAGCTCCGCCGTTAAAATGTGGGAGGTTGTTCGTTTACTTATTTGCCTAAACTTCTTCCTTTTGGCTTCAACTTTGCGACTTTGCAAACTAATCATTTTCTACAAAGTATGGTGTTATAAATTCTAATAATATTGTCCGACAGCAGGATTCGAACACAGGATCTCTAGCTCGCAAGCCTAATATTCAAACCAGTGCACCACGGACGCATGTCTCAAAAAGCGGCCTAGAAGCCCCTTTCCTGCGCGCAAGCTATCGCGTTGTGACGCGTGCCGTGGTTCGATCCGCAGTTGCACGAAGAAACTGCCACCTCAGAAATACCCCGAATGCAACATGACACTGTGAATATCACTGAAAACTTGAACAAATAATATATGTACGATGTTCTGCATTTAAAAATGCCTTTATAACATGCAGCCTGTCAATAATTCACAGTGAACAAAATTATTTCGTCTTATAAAATGCTTCGCTTCAATACTAATATTTATACCTGTGGAAAGCACACACACACACGCACACAAGCACACACACATCATGAGCTAATCACACCATTATCGGGCTTCTGTACTAGAACTCCAGTGTTCGAATCCTGCCGTTGGGCAATTTTAATGGTGTTTCTTTCATTATTTACCAAACATTACTTCGTTTAACACACACCATTTAGGTCTCGTTTAACGAGGACCTTAACGGAGAAAGTGTAGGAGTGGGGTTGAATTGTAATATACAGAAGACAAAGGTAATGTTCAATAGACTGGCAAGAGACCAAGAATTCACGGTCGCCCACAGCCTCTAGAGTCTGTAAAGGAGTACGTTAATCTAGGTCAATTACTCACAGAGGACCCTGATCATGGCAAGGAATTTTACAGAGGAATAACATTGGGTTGGAATGCATACGGCAGGCATTACCAAAACCTGACTGGGAGCTTACCACTGTCGTTGAAAAGAAAAGCGTACAATCATTGCATTCTACCGGTGCTAACATATGGGGTGAAAACTTGGAGGTTATCAAAGGAGCTCGCGAACAAGTTAAAGATCTCACAAAGAGAAATGGAACGAAACATGTTAGGCCCAGCATTAAGAGACAGGAAGAGTGCGGTGTGGATCAGAGAGCAAACGGGGAGAGCCGATATTCTAGTTGACATTAAGAGGATCATTATATTTACACAATTTGTGCCAAGGGGAGGTAAGTGCTGTCGAGGATGGCAGAACATCAAGTGGGGTGATGAAGTTAGGAAATTTGCAGGCGCAACTTGGAATCAGCTAGCGCAAGACAGGGGTAATTGGAGATCACAGGAAGAGGCCTTCGTCCTGCAGTGGACATAAAATATAGGCTGATGATGATGATGATGATGCTCAAATTGAAGACATATAATATTAAAAAATTGGGGGTTAAGCTTCGCGTTTAAGAGCGGACCACGATAGTCAATTGTGCTAGCTAATCCAAACTTGAGCTTGTAATTTAACTCACGTGATCCCCCCACCTAACTTTCTGCCGTCCTCGAATGTGCTTCCCTGCTTTGTCATCCCTTCTGTAACTCTAATGGTCCACCGACCACACAGGCCCCCCGCGTGGCGCAAGGCGTTAGTGAACAAAAATTGAATTTCTCAAAGTAAAGTTTGTAACAAAAATCGTAAAGTATGAATTAACCGCAACCTACAGGCGTGATAGCGTCGGATTGTAATTTGAACATACGAGAAAAAAGCCTGATAAGCAGCCAAGGATCTTTGAATGCTATCGCGTTCCACTCTTAAAGGCGAAGCTTAAGCGTCCTCCAATTCTGATGGTGTTTCGCTGTACTTTGGTTCTAGGGAACATTGAGGGCCATGTTGAAAACCGAGTCTTTCTAAATTTTGGGCGCGCGCGGGCCTCGGGGCAACAGCAAACAATCAATAAAATAATAAAAAAGGCTGCTAGGGCCTTCACATTGTGATATAAGCCGGCTTAAATTGCTCCTGTAAAAATGTCTTCCCAGCAATGCACTTGTGTCTAAAAGCGAAATCGAGTTTGAGGGGATCAGTGTAAGCTTGGTTTTTGTAAGCTGGCTTTCCCACGTTGCGTCTTGCAGTGAAGCCTACTCATAAAAAATTTTGATGCAAAAGGAGCCCGATAACTCTATCGTGTTCCACTCTTAAAGGCGAAGCTTAAGCGTCCTGTGTGCTGTGATTTCGCGGCTTAGTTCGCGTGGATACAAGACACACAAAGCTCAATTCAATGGCTTCTAGTGCGGCGCTTCCTCACTCCATCGTTTTGACAGCGAATTTCCGCGGTTATCGAGTGAGATGTGTTCTTGTTTGCTCGTGCGCGCGTGACACCATGCTTGTTAACGCAGTTTACAAGCATGGTGTCAGTTATTTAGTTAGTATGCCTATCTTTACAAGTAGATACGGCAGATAGAACTACTGTCCTTACTTCCTGTAGCGGTCCACTGATTTGATACCGCAATCGATGCTTCGCCTTTCGGGCGAAACTGCAAAGTTTTCTCTGTATGTTTTTAATATGTGGTTCTGTTATTAATGGGGATTTGTTGAAGTTCTCATTTCTTCATATACTTTTTTCTTGCGTGATGTTGGGTTTTAACAGCGATTCTAGGATGGCAGGCTGTTTAGTAGCCAAGCGTTCCATTTTATCGAAATTATTAAACAACTAGGTTTACGGACAGTGTATTTTTGGTACAATCGATTCTTGACCAAGCGACTCAAGTCATACAGTGTCATTTTGATCTCCCCCCCCCCCTCTCCTTGCATCCTTCCCTCTTATAGTAAGCAACAATGCACCACGACAATTATTCAGAAAAATAAATACTAGCGGTGAATCGCTAATACCGTTTAGAGAGCGCAATACATTGTCGCACAATTTATATGCTCATTCTAAGCTGTAAGGAGAAACCACGTCATTGCATATTCTTATTTACCATGAAGTTTCCACATGCAGGCGAACGTAGAAGTCTCCGTGAAGAGGGAAATACACTTTGAAACAGGACACTGAATTTCGCCTTCTTCCCATCTTACGCTTTCTCGACTCTTCAATCTCATGCTCCTACAAAGATGGGACCTAGGAATACAAAACAAAACAACAAACAAGAAGAATGCGGAAGCCAGAAAAAATAAACAGTATAAGTTAAGAACACTGGCAAGTGGGCACAACAGCGTTGCCTTTTCAACTATTTTTTGAGTACTAGCTTTATTTTGTCATCCTCCTTTCTTTTCCTGATATAGCCGATGCAAATTGCTGGCTTTACAGTGCCATTGTCTGCGAGCACTATGCTTTCAGTATGCGTACACGTTCGTGGAGCGTGCACAAAAATCTCCAGGTGCGACTTCCGGGTACGTGAAAGTTAGAGCTCAATTTATGCACACCCGTCGGGTGGTAAGATAGATGGGCCACAAGAAATCGGTGCAACGTCGGTCGCTTTTGTTATGGTGGTTTTCATACAGCTAGCAGACTTCCTTTGTTTAGACCGCATCAGGGGCTTCGGCGAGAACGTAAAACAGCGGACCAACAGAAGAGTGTCAAGCGGTACTATTTAACCTATTTGAATCTGTGACGTTGTTTCTTTTTATCTTATAATATTTTTAATAATATTGTTATAGGGTGACCAAGTATATATATTATTAACTTTTCATTTCAACAAAAATAAGGAACTGTAGCTGTTGTCAGCTGCCGTCCTCGAGCTTGTGCAGATAGAAATTTCTCTTTTAATCTGCGGACCTTTCCCCTTCCTCTAGTTCGAAGTAGCCAATGGGACAATTACTCAAGCTGACCTCTATGGCTTCCATATTGAATTTTTTTTTCTCATTCTCTCGCAGTAGATTGCCTCGCGAGGAACCCAGGAGGAAGTAGATGGAGCTAGAATTTCTTTACGCAAGGTTTGTTTCGTAGTCTCACCCCCCGTATTCAGAAATGCACCTCGACTCGAACCTTCACTTGAAATGCTCCTTGAGGGCGGCTTTTCATTTCAGAAATCGCCCTCCACTCGAAACGCGCCTCGACTGAAGGAAAGCTCGAGCGTTTCACTTGAGAATCTCTTCATCAGGGCAGTAACCAAGACAATTCAAGAGAGAGAGAGAGAAAAAGGTAACGGAAAGACAGGGAGGTTAACCAGAGGTTATCTCCGGTTGGCTACCCTGTACCGGGGGAGGGGTAAAGGGATGCAAAAGGAGAGAGACAGAAAAATAAGTGAAAATAAAGAATAAACAAAAAGGAAGGAAACAAGAAAATCACACACGCACACAAAACAGAACTGTTTCTGTGGGCACTGTCATGAAGTCCGCGAAGGCGTTCTCGTGTTGTATAGTCTGAACGTTCCGTCCTAAGTAACACAATGCAGAGTCACAATTTGTCACTGAGTCCGGTGTCTTTCAAGTAACGCAGCAGTGCCTTCAGGGCGGCTCGCGCCGTTGTTTGTGTAGGCCAGTTTCCAAGGATGTTCCTTTCTGTTATTGGGCGTTTGTCCAGTTGATCTATTGTCGCTGAGAGAGCTGCTCTCTGCGGGTTGAAACGAGGGCACTCACAAAGAAGGTGTGCGATTGCTTCGTTGCACCCGCAGGATTCACAAAGTGGGCTATTGGCCATTCCGATATGAAAGGAGTACGCATTTGAAAATGCTACTCCAAGCCATAGACGGATTAGAAGTGTGCAGTCCCGTCGTCGAAGGTCGAATGGAATACGAAGCTGTAAATTACGGTCCAGGGCATGAAGGCGTGCACTTGTGAAATCGGAGGAATTCCATTGCATCAATGTTAGCTCACGCGCAAGCACGGAAAGTTTTTTCGCTGCGTCGGCTCTCGAAAGAGGAATGGCAACGCAGTTGACACCGTCATGGGCAGATCGGGCCGCTGCGTCCGCTCGATCATTGCCATGTATGCCACAGTGACTAGGCAACCACTGATATATTATATTGTGCCCTTCATCAACTATGCGATGGTGTACTTGTCTTATCTCTGCGACGAGCTGCTCATGTGATCCATGGCGCAGTACTGAGAGTAAACTCTGGAGGGCTGCCTTGGAGTCACAGAAGATTGACCATGGATGGGGTGGTTCCTCCAGAATGAAATGAAGAGCCGCACGGAGGGCTACCAGTTCAGCAGCTGTTGTTGATGAGACATGTGACGTCTTTAGCTGCATCTTGACGGATCTTGCTGGAATCACCACTGCGGCAGCTGAACTTGTAGGTGTGACTGAGCCATCGACATAAACATGTACGCGGCCACTGTGAACCTCATGTAAAAGTCCTAACGTGGCCTGTTTCAGGGCAGATGACGGCATGTGAGCTTTATTTGTGATTCCTGGGATGTCAGGTTTGTGCAGGCAACATAACGGTGAGGATGGTCTTGTTGCAGGCATGTAGTTCGATGGCAACGAGGTATGATTGGCTGCAATTATACGACTGAAAGTTGTGTGTGGCCTTTCTGTAAGTAACGATGCAAGATGGTGGGAAGGTAGTCGGGCAACGTGCCGAATATGCGCCCTGATGGCGTCGGCGGCTAAGTACGTTGATATTGGGTGGTCTCGTGCTATGACAATCGTTGCCGCCGTAGACGCACACTTCGGAAGACCGAGACACGTCCTTAGGGCTTGAGCTTGTAGTCCCTGGAGTACACGCAGGTTTGTTTTGCAGGTGTTGCCTAGCACCGGGAGGCTGTATCTTGCGAAACCGAGGAATAAGGCACTATAAAGCTGCAGCATTGACCGCACCGATGTGCCCCATGATTTTCCACCGAGGAATTTAAGGAGGTGTGTTATGGTCGTTAACCTCTTCTTTAAGTATGAAACGTGCGGGTTCCATGAAAGGTCGCGGTCGATAATTACCCCTAAAAAGCGGTGTTTCCGTGCGTTTGCAATTGTTTGCCCATTGACACTTACAGAGTAAGGCCTCATTGCCTTCCGAGTGAATGTAACAAGGCAGCATTTCTCTGAATACAGCTCCAAGTTCTGTTTTCGTAAGTACAGTGATGTTAACGTAGCTGCCTTTTGTAGCCTTGCTCGTACCTGCAGTCGTGTTACAGCAGACGCCCAGATGCAGATATCGTCAGCATAGATTGATATTCCAATGGTGTTGGGCAAGCATCTGACTAGGCCAACGAGCACTAAGTTGAATAGTGTCGGGCTCAACACCTCACCTTGTGGTACTCCACGGAATGTTTGGTGGTGAGTCGTGGCGCCATCCTCGGTCATCACGAAGAAATGTCTGTCGGTCAGATAGCTGCATAGCCACTGAAAAGTGCGGCCACCAATTCCGGCTTCAATCAGAGCCTCTATAATGGCATAATGTGCTACGTTATCGTAGGCGCCTTTTATGTCAAGGAACAATGCCGCAGTGAGTCGTTTCAGACGTTTTTGATGTTGAACAAATGTGACCAAATCGATGACATTATCTATGGATGAGCGCCCACGCCGGAAGCCAGCCATAGCAAGACAATTCAAAGTTACCAGAGCACACTGGAGCCAGTAACTTCGCCGCCTCTCTCGTCTTTCTGCACCTAAGCGTGTTACATCCGGAGCCGCTTTGCGTGCCGTAGTAGATGCTGCGAATGACTAACGATAAGGCCTGACTCCAAAGCTATCATCGCCGGTTCCACCGCCTCGTTTTACGCGCATCACTGTCCTTTTGCTGCAAAGTTACACATCCCCATATTTCAATGAGTAGGCCGCCACGAAAAAAACATTTCAAGTAAGGTCACCTGGAAGGTCGAAACCATGAAGGGCAGAAATAGATGAAAAAATTGGTGAAAGGAACACCAATAAAGCTGAACCACCAGCGTACCAAGAAAGAGCCGCTAAGGTTCTGGAGAACCTTAATGCGCTCCGAGGAGCTGACAAAGAGCCAACAAAACAGGCGTACAAAACAGGCGTCCGACAAAGCTAAAGCAATACAGCGTTACCCCGAGCTTCAGGCCACTGTCTCCTATAATGGAACGAGGAAATGAATCGAAACCGTATCGATACCAGAGAAAAGTGATCGTTCGGGGAAAAAAAGAACAGAAAGTACATAGGGCAAAAGAGAAATGCATTTCGCGGGAAGATACAGGGTCCAAAAGGCTTAGCCAAAAAAAAAGAAGAAACTAGGGCGCAGAAAAAAAAAACGATGGGAAAAAAAAAAAACGAACAGGCTGCGCCTAAGGAACGCGTTACGCGTGCAGGACAAAGATAGCGTCGTAGGATAGATTGGTTGCTCCCAGCTTGTTCTGCCTGGTACACACACTGGTTTACTCCTTTTCCTAAGCACATTGCAAATATATTTCCCACACACCGAACTTGCAGCTGAAATATCCTGTGTGCTCTAGACGTACCTCACTTCGTCTCCTGAGTCTCCTTCCTCCGATTTCTCGCTGTCCTTTCACTGCACTTAATGTCACTGTCTTTCTTGCTGTCCGTATGGCCTTATATTTAGACGCTCTCTACCTTTGGTGGCCATGATATTCGTGACCATAGGCAGCGTCTAAGACCGACGGGAGCGTCTAAGACCGACGGGAGAGTAATGCAGGCATGTGAGTAGTTTTTCAGACAGTGAAACACAGGCGTATATTACTATACGTATAAGGGCTACGAGGAACCAGAAACGAGTCCTGCGCAAAGTGTTCTTTTTTTTCTTTCTTTTAACTGGCGATCAATAATCCCGAAGGAAATAGGCTGGAAATATTTGATCATGCAGGTAGGCACGATCCGGTCGCTTCGCTCACTGTGTTGTTTTAGAAATAGACGATGTCTTCCTGTTTTTCATCTTTTGTTTTATTTTTATGATCTTCGTGCACTTGCCTTCCTGCTCCGTTTTTGGCTGAAGCGCTGGCTTTTTTTTTTTTGCAACTATATGTTTATTTTCTACCATGCGGTTCTGTTATATGAATAATAACTTTATATTAAAATATTTTTCCTGCTTTTAGAAGACACAGTGACGAGGTTATGCGCAGGCCACAGAAAGGACGTCCGCGAATTCTTAATTGCAGAAGTGATCAGCCCCGTTCCGATGTGAGAGCTTTTCGCAGTCGTCCCTTTTCTATCATCATCATTATTATATTTTGCGTTGAAGATACATAGGTGCATGTTGACGCTGCCGGACACTCCTCTCGACCAACCAATCTGCCCCAAACAATGCAAAAGTTTCTAAAAGACACTAGAAGAAAAGAATATAGCGACCACAGGCCCAAAGTGGACGTACACGCGCACAACGTTAATACATAAAAAATGTTGCTGGGCTGACCATAAAATACAAATGTCCTTGTGGAGGCACAAATGAAAACCCTCGCTAGTGGCGCATAAAAAACACAGCACTCGTGAACATGCACACACAAGTGGCGGGAACACGATAACAAATGAGATCACAGAAACATGAATATGTGGAAATGCGAAAGAAATGAAAAAAAAGCTAATAGGTACATCCACCAACACAAAGCTTTCATATAATCAAAGTTATAGTAATAATTTGCCTTCATTTAGGCATTTCCCGATTCCTGCAGAAATAGCACTGTGTATGCTGATCTGTACACTGCGCGCGCTCTATCGTGTTTCAGTTTTACTGATTACGATTCACCGAAACTTTTGCCTAATATTATTGCCTTCTTATCAAGAGAATCAATCTACACGAAAATGCTATTCCGGTGAGTACTATAATTTTCCCAGTGTAATAGAAGATGTCCGATGTCTTTCTCACTCTCTTCACATGAGCACCTCCCACCCGAGAGCTCATATATTTTTTTTAACTTGTACAAGAAAGCATTTAGTTTTGACTGTGCCAGTGCAAAGTCTTTCTTTCTCTTTTTCCCCCCTTTTTTGAAATTCAACGAGCGCTGTGCCTTCTGCTATGTCTTCTGTTTTGGTGATTTAACAAAAAGATCATTTATCTCTCAGCTTTCTATGCATACCCGCTACTCGACTCTACGCCCTTGTTATCGGCCGTGGGGATAGCCAGAACTATGAGCATTTTCAAGTGCTTGAAACTCTCGAACATGTGCTTTGCGACGGCCCTCACTACGTCCTACAACGGAAGACGCTGGCTTCTGCGACTGCGGGCATCGGAACGCGAATGCATTGTTGGAAAGTACTATCCGCAACGTGAGACAACACAGCAACAAAAACAGCTACAAGGGCCTTTAGACACTATTTGAAGAGCTCCGGACTAGACTCCAGGCTTTAGGGAAACCATGGTGCTACGTGTTTATTGTATTTACGCAATCCCTCTTCCTATACTCATCGTCATCTTTAATTACTCCTCTTTCACCCATTTTGTATTTCCCGGTGCGGAGTAGCAGGCCAGAGTACACTAGCTCAGGCCGACCTCTCTGCCTTTCGTAGGAAAATTTATCCTCTCCATAAGTCGCGTTCACGTTTTGGATGATTATTCCAGTCGACTTAATGCAACAACAAATTTGCATTCAAGTTTACGTATCCATTGAAGAGGACGTTTTCAGTTTTTATGTTCACATCGGCTTCGTCCTTCCTTTGGGGCATACGTAAGAACGTTCTATGTGCAAACAGTCCGTCCTAATGAATCGTGAGGAAAAGTTATTTGTTCTTGTTTGCCTTAATGTGACCAATGAAATTTAGCCAGCTAAAGGCATAAGAAGTACGCTGCAACATTTTGCTTTGTTTTTCTTAGGCAAAATGACCAATAGCTTCAATTCCTAGAAAACACGTGCCGCGTTTTAACATCACAGGAACTGTAGCGATATCCTTGTGTCGATTACGCTGTCTCGCAAAAATGGTAGATGTGTGGTGGCGATAGTCTATCGCCACAGTTCTTCACTATGCGAAGGCAGTGGCCTCGCGCCGACAACAAATGGCTAATCGTAGATTCCGGGGTGCAGTATAACATATAAGAAATACATACAAATTCGGGAAATAAGAAAATTAAGACAAGATTCAGAGGGATGAGCACGTGAGAGGAAATAAAAACATAAGACGACACTCAGAGGGAATAGCCCGTGAGAGCAAAAGAAAGGCTATGAAATTGGGGTGGTGTCAAGGATTTAAAACACCCCAGTCGTTGTGGGAAAAGACACTTTGCCGGGTTTATTGGCGCAGAGCGCTAAGCCGTCCTGACATGGCGAACTCTAGCTAATAAGTATAAAGTCAGCTTTCTGCCGGTCGCGAGCCCATCTCCCCCTTCGTCATCTTCGATGCGCCACGTGAGCACGATTTCCAACAGTCGTCACGGCAACAATTCCAGCCAGCATGTCTATTGTTTATTTTCATTTACAAAATGCTGCAGTCTTCGTCTGAAGACCAAGCAGGTTGTGCCTCACTATGGGGCCAGCCAATAAAGAGCCTTGCTCCAAATTATTTTCATTTACATCTTCCCCGTCCGACAACTTTCATTACTGAACTCTTTGCCCAGAATTTTTCGTGTGCCTTCGCTCTGTGCTTTTGATCTCATCCTTCCTTACCTTTGGCGCTCACGTCCTGATGGGCAATAATAGTACCACTTCTTCTCTTTCTGCTGCTATTTGCGATCTTCTTTTCTTTATTGCACACCACAGGCAAGTCATACAGCTTCTGCGGCAATTGTCGCTCTTCTAGGTCTTTCACTTGTGCAGTTGAAATGTCAGCGGCTTTCATGATGTGCCATATTAACTTTATTCGCGCGGAAAAATGGCCCCATTGCAAATACTGAATTTTGTTCGAAGCACTTGCCGTATATTTTTCTGAAAGTTGTTTTTCTGGACGAAGTATCAGCGCCAAGGAGTTGCTTATCGCCGTTCTTATTTAGCGCCTGTATATGCTAGCAACTTTCCAGCCGGTACTTATTCTTATTTTAGGACTGTGTGGTCTGAGCATTAGGATATTTTTGGGGTTGTTATAGTTGCTGCTGCAAAGTAATTTCGCGGCTTAAGTATGATACAGAAAAATCAGAAAGTGTGAGGTTTTTTTTTGTGAATATAAATAATTGTTGCCATTCGCAGCCATCAAACTTTCTTGCTGGCTAAATCGCGTTCTTTTACTGTGATTTCAAATACCAGGTCTGAATAAAAAGAATTATAAATACACATAAAAATAAAATCGGCTGTGTATCGTAGCACTTACAACATTCTGCACCGGGTCCCACCTAACCTCGTAAAGCTTGCCTAAAATAAAATAACAAAAGCGTTCTACAAATAAAACAAGGACCTCAGTGGCCAAGAAGTGTCAGATGATCTGTTTTGCTAAGTAGCAGAATTTAGCCTTCAGGAGCGGCGGTTAGGGGTCAGAAACTGAGCAAGAATCAAGACACCGCTTACACTTATCATATAGTAGGAAACACGAAAACGTTGACAGGCAAGTCATTAATTGAAGTACCTATATGACCTGCCTTTACTGAATTTTAAAGAACTTTTGGTTACTAAAACTAATCCGAGAAACGCTACTACGGCCTCACTTACGCGCCAAATGTGGCTATATAGAAAGTTGACACCTGCAAAATGATTATTTTTCGAAATCATACGATGCTGTAAACTATGTCTGTCGTTGTACAATATCACTGGCAAAAAAGAAAAATTGAGCTCCTCACAAGAACAAAAAGCAATTTTTCATAACATACGTAGTGCGAAAACATGTATTAAGAAATGTCTGAGAAAAATAAACTGAGGCAGGCACTTTCTAAAGTAGCAAACATATTTGCCCCATCTCCCCGCTCTTTTTTTAAAGCACCATTTTGGCCTCCAGCATGCAGTTATGTCACTTTTTTCTTCTTTTTTTCTTTTTTTACGGCTCTAGAACACTCACCAAGTAGTGCTCCTCGTTAACTCCTCCAAGACGGTCGTTCTGGAAATATTTTTTTTTCTTGCCTGTTCTTGTCTGTCTCTAGGTCGTTGTTTCGCGTTACCGCAAGAACCACTTGTACATTTCGGAGAGAGCCTACTTCTCGTCCGGCGTGCTCAAATGTCGAGTTCCGGCCGTGGAAAGCCCGAAGGTTTTGCCGCTTAAGCTCGAGTCGTCACGGGCTTGGTACTGGCGTTTGTCGTTGGGCGCACGAAATCAATAGCGTCCGTTTCCCCAAGAGCGCAGCGGGGCTCCAGGGAGAGGCTTCTTATCTGCCAAACAGTACGCAAGTTAAACAGTCCTCGGCAAGAGACGGGCAAAGCAGTTTCAACAACAGTTAAAGAAAAAACCTTGCCGAGAACACACCCATCATTCAGCCCCTCTAACCTAAATAAGGGCTTCTTATTTCTTAATTTGATCCATGCCAATTGCCCAGAGAAAGGAGGTACTGTTGTAAGCCTTACGTCCACCGACCGACCGACCGAGCGACCCACAAACCAACCTGAGAACGTTCAATCCAACAAACACCGTAAGAAACAGTCTTAGGGTTACTGCGCATTTTTTTATCTATAGCGTCACTGCTTCGCATTACTGGCTAAACTATTTTGTATTAAAGCGAATGGCTTCTCTTTGGCGCTTTCGGCTGTTTTTGTGGTAAGTGCGACGGTATTCGGTGGACGGTGGACCGCCAATACAAAGGTGCCGATGTAAGGGGCAGACGCCATGGAGGGAGGAAAGTGTAGAAGAGGCCCCGGCTTGCACGGACGTGTTGGAGAAAGTGTGGCGGAAGTCACGTGCTGTTTTTCGAAAAATATCACTGGGACAGGTACCCCAAACGTAAACGTTGCCATGGCAACCACGCTCCTCAAGCTCTCACTGCTGCTCTCGGCCTCTGAAAAGTGAGATAAATTTTTTCCGCCGGTGTCTTTCTCGCAGCAAATATTGTTCACGAGAAGAGTGGGCTTTAGAGTGTGGTGTGTAAGCTTCAAAGTTTCGTTTTGGGTCTGTGTGTGTGAGTGTCAGCCAGATACAGATACACTCAAGCATTCACGGCGTGAGTCTTCGTCATCTTCTTCAACGTGCCACGGAAAAAGTCACAGTTTCTCCCGAAAGGCGAAGCATGAATTAGTAGAGAGCTATTCAGAGTCGGAATAGTAGTTTTATCGGCTGCATAAACTTGGACACATTCGCTTACTAACTGAAATAACAAGCATGGTGTCAGCGTGCACAAGCAAAAATGAATAGATCCCACTCGATGACCCCAGACAAGCAGTGTCAAAACGCTGGCGTGAGCAAGCGCGACTGGAGCAGCGACCGAAGGTTCATGCGGTCGATCGCTTCAACAGAAACTGAGTGGCGAAAGCACAGCGCACACAAAGGTCAGAGCCGTGTGGAGATTGCTTTCAATATACGGTGCGCGACAGCCCTCAGCCGCGCAAAGTACAAGTACCCAGTTGCTGGCAGAGTAGAAGCCGCGCCTCCTCCTTCCCGCACTGCCTTCCCGCTTTCCTTCTTTCGCGGGGCTGATTGAGTCGCCACTTTCCCTTGCGCAAGTCGCAAGATGCGCATTTGGTTCTGCAGCTAAACGGCGCCTCCCCTCCCTCTCTCCCATCCCCGCACAGCCTTTAGCACGGCGGACACGCCGCGTTTACTCTCCGACGTTCGTTCGCTCGCCGTGATAGCGCGCGTCCCTGGCACGCTTTCACTCGCACATACAGCATACGGTGCGCGGCGGCGATTTCATCGCCCTTGGACTTCATACGGAACTCCATGGCGATGACGACGGCGGCGGCAGGAATGCGCTTGGAGTGTCATATAATTGCTATCGCAATAAAACACAGAGCGCGTCTTGTTCGCTAAAACTGCTACAAAAGTTTCATAGGGTTTCTTTTGACACGCGTCGGCAGCGCATGCTTCTGGCGGCTGGTAACAATGCAAGTTCAAAGCTCGCGCCCCGCTCGCGCCTATCCGCTCCGATGAGCTGATTGGAGGTCCAAAGGGAGATGGCACACCAACATTCCAGCACTTCCGGCTTCAAAACAGTGACGTCAGGGCCTGTCCTATTTTGTTTCATTCCTCCATGGCGCAGGCTCTCGCTCAACCGAGTTACTGGGCGCGTTCGTCGGTGAACGCCATCTAGCTCTTCTAGCGTGCGTCTAAACGACAGTTTTCAGGTAATTTTTATTATGCATTTATCTTGTAAGCATGAAATGCTTTTAGCTCCCGTTGTTGGCAACCTTCAAGTCACCATGAGCCAAAAGCCAGATCCGTTATCCTGGCACTCAAACGAGAACATCCGGACATCGTTGCGAAAACAAAACGAGATCACCCACGCAACCGCTCAAAACTTAAGAAAAGCTGGTCTCTGGCCCCCTCCTATGTACAGGACCACATAACATACGCTAGCTACTGCCCAAACAAGTTACAAAAATATTGCTTCAGATTCCTTCCTAATGTTTGGTCCCAATTTCACTAAAGGTGACATTGTGACAATTGTGACAATTGGTCACAATTTCACTGAAGGTGTGACCAATAGTACTCTGAAGGTTTATTACGCCTCTAGTACGCTGAAGTTTTATTTGTCACTTCCAATCGCGACGTTCAAGAGGCAGATACAGGGCACCATAGACTTGATTGTCATATTTTGGCACTGAGACAGGCTTGCCTGTACTGTTTTCAACGCCAGCGGTCCGTGAGTTCCGCGACGCGGGTTTCGCGGCTCCTCAAGAGTTGGCGCCACGCTCCGTGACCAAGCCAGCAGCGTCCGGCGCGCCGCGGATACCTACCTAAAGCCACACATTTGCAGCCTACCACTTCAATCCGAGAAGAACAAGTAGCGACAGGCGCTGAGCGCGCGGCACCGTTGGACGAAGAAAAGCGGTTGAAGGCGGTGGCACCACAGGCAGCAAAAGACGCCATATATTAGCCATTTCATGCTTACATCTATTCACGATTACGGGAGAGCCAGCAATGTTATTATCTTGCTTGATCAGCGTTGAAATAAATATGTTAGTCACTTTCTAATAAGGGCACTGCCACTGATTTGACAATGTTGTAAACGGGCGAGCGCGGTGGCGCTTTTTCGCGCTGAGAGGACACCTGGAAAAGGAAGCTGTCAAAAATTGGGGAACGACCCTAATCCTTGACTTAGGTATCTGCTACTGGCACTCGCACCTCGGCGATGGTGTACCCTGGTGTATGGTTTGGGTTAACTTTGTATTTTCCTTGTGTTAACTTTGCATAATTAAAGTGAAGTATGACACAGACACAAAGAACGCAGTTGATTTGATCATGTAAACGATATAAATTACACTACACTACACTACACTAGGCCCGGCGTCCTCGTCGTCGGGAACTCGACGGTACACAGCACTTGGCCCGGCGTCCTCGTCGTCTACATCCATGGCGAACGGAACGGGCGGGAAAGCGAACTCAGAGGAGCGAGCGAACAGAACTGGCCTTGCACAGAGGAGCGGGCAAGGGAGTGAAGGAGGGCGAGGAGGTCGCCACGCGTAGCCTCCTAGCGGACAGCGCACAAAGCGCACCTTACGCGCCCCTCAGCAACTGACGTGAGAGCATGTAACAAGCGCCGGCGCGCAGCTGGAGTGCGCGAGCGAGCGACGGAGAAGATGCGCGCCGGGAGAGAAGCGAGAGAGGAGGCAGTGACGTCCCCCCTCCGCTGTGTTCGGCAGGCGCTCTCTGGGTCAGGTGCCGTGTAGCTCTGATTAGCTTGTTTTGATTTAATTACTAATGAGCGGCTATCCCTAGTTAAAGTGTGACGTCATTGATGACGTCACTTTACTGTTTTGGAGTTTCACGGGAACCTTTACTGATGTGGTGGGTACCTAAGTGTATGACTGTGTGCTTCGGAGTACGGCAATTAGAATGAGACTTTTCTTAAGTTTTCTAACTATTCCTGACACTAAAGTAATTCTTTACTGTATTAAACCTGTGCTCTGATGTCATATCTATCATCAATCCCATCTCTGTGACAAACCGAAAGTCGATCTCTAACTGGAAGTTGCTGCGCAAGAAATAAAGAGTGTCACTCGGTTCTCGTGCCAATAAAAAAGTGGCAGTGATTTCTATTAGGGACATCGCTATCATCCCATCTAACCCTTGAACACTTTATCTGCTCATTCCCTGATGCCCTGCTCTGATTACGTGAAAGCCCGGTTCACTTTTTTTCCCCTTAGCTTCTTAGTAAGTCCCTTTTCTTCTTGATGTTTCTTTATATAATTAAAGTAACTCCTGGTTTGTGTGATGTTCTCAACTGTGAGTGCCATCTCTTGTATTCATCAGCGTGATGGATTTGTCTACAGCCAGCCTTTTCTCCTTAGACCGAGGCAATACAACGCATGCGTGTTCTGCTATTCTAAAGAAAGAAAAGAAAAACACCTTATCATGACACCAACCAACAAACCAACCAGCCAACCAACCAATTTGCCAACGTTCACTTCAACAAACACCCGTCGCGGTGGCTTAGCAACTATGTTGTTGCGCTGCTAAACACGCGGTAGCGGGATCAAATCCCGACGACGACGGCCGCATTTTGATGGGAGCGAAATGCAAAAACGCCTGTGTACCGTGCATAGGGGGCACGTTAAAGACCCCCTGGTGATCCAAATTAAGCCGTAGTCCCCTACTACGGCGTCCCTCATAATCAAACCGTGGTTTTGGCACCTAAAACCCCAGAATTCCATTTAACCACACGAAACAGTCTGAGGATTACGGTTAATTTCGCCAGCTATAGCGTACACTGGATCGCATTGGTGAACTATTTCATTCCTTTTTCAAGAATCATGTTACAGGAACATGTTGCAGAGAGATGTTATTGTAATCCTTCAATTTGATATCATTGCCAGCAGTTCAAATTTATTAAATATTTGCACTCAAATTTGCTAACATTTGTAACATATGTATTGATATTAGGCATGTGCATAATCATCTGCCTATGAAAGGCGTCAAGATACATCGAGTGTTCACAGTACTTTGATTAGTTCAATTTGAGTCATGACTGATGGCTCCGTTGGCTGATAGTATGAGAATCATCTAGCCACACTTGAACTTGCCGTAAATGCGGCGACGCAATTAACACGTGAAACTCTTTAAACAAGTATTTGCAAATGAAAGGTACGTAAAAGCATTTCACATGAAATAAAAGCTAAATAGCTTGAACATGTTCAAAAGCACAAAAATAGCAATACTAACAGTCTACTGAAAGCTCTGGGTATGCTTGCGACATCAGATTCTAATGCTTCTGCGAAACCTGACTGATTAGAGTTCATATAAGCTGGATGAGATTTATACTAATTTACTGCTGGTCGTTAAAAAACGCAAATGGTAATGTTCTGAAAATTATGTGCATGTTTACAAGTTAAGCCCCTAATGTTACTGTGAAATGACAATTAAAAAAGTGATATGAACTGTGGGCAATTTATACTAGGCCATATCCTTTCGCTTTGCTTCAGTTATCTGAGCCTTTCATCTTCTTCACAATTTTTCATTTCGCCCTTAGTTCCATGTGTGCCGAATCTGTTCAAATGAACTTTTTCTCTTTAGCTTAAATATGCTATTCAGCACCCTCAAGGCTTTTTTTAAGACCTTACTAGTACCCCAGCGCACTAGGAATTCACGCAAAAGAAAAAAAAACAAAAAAAGAGAAAAGAAGAAAAATAAAAGAAAATCACCAAGAGCGTTGCTTTCCGAGAAGGATTAGAAATAAGCAAGCTCGCGGAAGCACAGTACTTTTCACTTCCGTATTTTGCCCCGAGGTGTTTTGAAACCGGAAATATCAGCACCAGACCCAAGCCACGGGGCAGCACTCAGTGCTTTTTTTTTCTGTATTCAAGAAAGGCAAACTAAATAAAATTTAAAAAAACAATTTATCTCTTTGACCGCCTATCTCAACCATGCGTGCTCGCGGATTTTCCAGAACATTACTCACATCGCGTCGTGAGGCGTGTGAGAAAAAAAAAAACGAAAAGAAAAGTTTGGTTGTGGCATGTCGCGCCGCATTTCAAACTTTTATAGAGTCTACTCGGATTTCGTAGAGGCCTCGTGTTTTCAACCTGTTTTACTTTCAATTGCAAGTACGACACGGTGTTCTTTCGCAACATATTAGTTCGGTTTACACTGTTGTTCTACCAAGGGAATGAAAAAGGCAAGTACGCAAGTGTTTTGAATTATATATTTGATTGATCCTTTTTAACCTCCAAAGTAATTTGCGGCGAATATCTGTGTACATTCTGTTAAAAGATGAGACATACTATGTCTACTTCTGTCAGAGGAGATTTCTGAAGATTGATTATCGCTTGCTGAATTTTCACTTTGTGCGAGGTGAATAGCCATCCAAGCATTGCACCCTGCTTTTTTTTTACCTTAATCCCTCTGTTTCTCCTATATGATAAAAATGGGGAGTTCGGAAACAAAGTGCTGGCTATCCTAAAAACTTCAGCTAAAGAATACATCAATCGGAAAATAAGAACGGTAGTGAAATTAAAAACAAATTCTCAAAAGTCTTTAACGAAATAACAAAACAGTACCAGAGGAAGTCCATTGATCCCGCTGAAAAAAAAAAAAAAAAGACTGCCAGCCCTTCCACTGGGGTGGAGATGGAAGACCAGTGTACTATGGTGGGAATTTTGTATTTCCAATTATTACTATAAGGATGTGATGCTGTAATTGGTTATTTGAACTATTAAAGAATGAGAAATATATATGATTCGGTGGTTTTCATTTATTTCGTGACCACAGGTACCATGGCCTTATGGTCGCTACAGTACACCGCCATAGGGTGTACGGCAAAGTTTGGCACGTTCTTCATAATCACGTCACCAAAGCCGCCCACGTTCGGTGCGAACGCGGGAAAAACGCCGCCGCCGTCGACAACGTTCTGAGCGTTGCTGGTGCTGCTACATGTCCAAGTTTATACAGCTCCTCAGAATTTTGTTAATGACAGCCCATAAACAATTGTCATCAAAAAAAAAAAAAAACACCGGCAGTGCATGCCTTTTATGTTAAATCTTCTCAGACTGAAATATTAAAAGTGCGAAACAAAAGAAGACGCAGTTTCGCCCGAAAGGCGAAGCATCAATTACGATAACAAATTAGTAGCGAGCTATACGGAGTAAGGATAGTAGTTTTATCGCCTAAATAAACTTGGGCACATTCGCTTAACAACTGAATTAACAAAGATGGTGCCAGCGCGCACATGCAAATATGAATCGATCACACTCGATGACCGCACACAATCACTGTCAAAACGCTGGCGTGAGCAAGGGCGCTAGCAGCAGCGAGCGAAGGTTTCTGCGGTCTATAGCTTCAACGAAATTTAAGCGGCGAAAGCCGCGAAAACGCAGCGCATACAAAGGTAGGAGCTGTGTTGCAGATCGCTTTCAAGATACGGTGCGCACGAGCGCCCGTCGCCGCGCAAATTACAAGTACGCAGTAAATTACTCGCAGAGCAAAAGACGCACTCCCTCCCTCCCGCGCTGCCTTCCCGCTTTCCTCATTTCGCGTGGGTAATTGAGTCGCCAGTTCCCCTTGCGCCCGGTCGCAAGATACGCATTTGGTGCCGCAGCTAAACGTCGCCTCCCCTCCCTCCCTCCCGTCCCCCCACTGGCCTTTCGCACGGCCGAAGTGGCGTTTGCTCTCTGCAGGGCGTTCGCTCCCCGTGAAAGCGAGCGTCCCTCTCGCGCTTTCACTCGCACATGCAGCATACGGCCAATGAGATACAGCATACGGCCAGCACGCGGACACGACCATCGGACAATGAGCCCATAACAGCTTCGCTGTAAAGGAAGAAAATTATGGTTGATGCCCCTTTCATAGGAATCCGTAGAACACGAAAGTGAAACGTGTCTTCACCGAAGCCGTTGCATGTTTGCTACGTGAATTCATGCGAACCACATGATTGCATTCAAGCGTCGTCATCTTCGTAGAAAAAAAAAAGAAAATGGTCATACGTCATCAAGGCGAGGCCCCGCCCCTGCAAGGATTTGTTGTGAAAACAGTCGCACCCACCAATGTGCCTGCTGTAGAAGACGATGACGCTGATGACGATAGTTCCTGCGAACAGACACGGACGTTCAGGCTAGACATAAACAAGCCACCCTTGTAAAGCGAATATCGCGATATGCCGCTAACGCTGCTTTATTGCCAAACACCACTCCAAGAACAGCATATTAATGCGAAAGCATTGTACGCCCCATTCCGCGAATATCCCGCCTCTTCTGAGGCGGCCTGACCAAGCGATGGTACCGGAAATGGCCGATGGTGCAAGGAGTAAAAACACGCCTGAAAATGCTCTGATTGACGCAAAACGTTTCAAACAGGTTCCTGTGAAGAAAGTAAACGAATGGCTTTTAAGATAAATTTTGGTGGTATATTTCGGTCTGGGTTGGATTCGAACTCGGGCCTCCAGAGTGCGAGACGAGCAGGCTTCCCCGACGCCACGGCGGCTCTACGTTTCTAGCTGACTAAAGGTGTGCGTAGTGCGTGCGTGATTGCAGACGTCACGTCGCAGCTATCTGGCTCACTAAGGGTTTCCCCAAAGGGACTATAATTCTTTCGAATTCCCACAAGCAAGTGTCTCTGACGAATGTTTTCTGCGTTTTTCTTTCAGTCATAACCAGTTATGCGCCGGCCTCGTTTCGGCGCTTTGCATATGTAGTTGAATTCAATACTTCGCCAATTCTTGCATTTGCCAGGACTTTGGTGTTGCAGGACCCGCGGTGTGGTCCGGGATATTCTCATCCTTCTTTCATCCCAGATTGCTGTACGACCAGATTGCTGAAATGGAAGCTTGCAATGAATGCAAGATGAATGCCTTTTCCGCAAGTGGTTTGGTATTAAGTCTAGGCACCTAGTAGGTTGATTTTTTTCCCAGTTTCTACAAAGGTAAGCTACACATCCTTCTATATATTCTGAGATGTCAAAAACCTAAAATAGCCTCCTCTACATTAAATTGTGCGCTGCATTCTCGCTTTGTGAGAGACAACGGAGTGCTTTCAAGTGCTTTTAAAAAGCCTCACGAATTTCTGCCCCTGTTTTGCTACTGGACTATATTTACGTGTTCTGTTACTGCACTCGGAAAAACCATGAAAATTTCTTTCGCGAATATCTTTGTTCTCTTTCATCTATTTACTCGTAATGTTGCTCGTATTTCGTTAAATTTATGCTTGCGAATAAACTCTCTCCCTCGACTGTTAGTATTCGGCAGTGCCAAGAACACCAGAGCCAAAGTAGAAAAAGCACAGAGGAGAAATTCATTGTGGCGTTCTCATTGTAGTTACTTTAATTGACCTTCTTTATTCATTCATCGATTTTAGCATTATCCAATATTCCTGTACTTTTTCAAATATAACATGGATAACTAGAACGTTCTACCTGTGTCATTGCTATGCGGCACTGATTCTTCATATCTAAAACAATTATTAGCTCACGCCCTCGGAAATAAAATGCGATTGGTTTCGTTTCCGAGTGCTGGTATATTTTTTTCTCGTTTTATACGTTTACCCTTCCTGCCTGGGCGCAGATGAGCCTGCACTATCTTGTAACTAAATGATTAAAGTAACGTAAATATATAAATGGAGTAGCTGAGGTACCCTTTCTTAGAATTGCTCCCTAGAAAGCCACGTAACTCTGCAACAGGACATAACATAATCTAGCCTTATTAATAAATTCTAGTTAAATCGATGTGGCGGGAGTCACGGCACGGTGACACATTCGGACTATCTGAACAAAATTTTACTCGTTGTATGCATAGGTTCACATATGCCGCGTAGGATGGACTTGAAATTTGGAATGGAAGGTAAGAAATAAATCTAACAGTGCATGAAGAAAAACCCTCACATGTGTGGTACCAAACAAAATAATTAAAAAAAAGTGACAATGCAGTTCGACTATCTATAGGATAAAAAAGGAGAACATCACTGAGTAACGGTCCGCTGAGGACAGCGAGTAAGACAGAATAATAAGAAAATTGGACGCTAGATCACACACAAGGTCAGCACCTCTTCTGATTCGTGGTGTATGCCAAAGGTCACGGCTGCTGCCGACGCTGTGCCACGAATTCGCCCATGAAGGCATCGTCACATTTCCGTGTGGATGACTCAAAAGCCCTTCGCCCGTACCACCGCTATCGGTGACAGATGGTTTGCAAGAGCCCCACTCTTCCGTACGCCCGAGTTAGGGTCACACAAACAATAAATGAATAGATTGATATTGGAGAATAACGAAAGTAACAGAAGCGAAACTTCCACTCAGCCTTAGCGCCTCTGGAAAATAAATTATTAAAGGGAAAGAGCGTAACAGAAAGGCAGACCAGTAGAAAATACAGAAAGGAAGAGCTAAGGAAACGACAATAAAAAAATAAGAGAAAAGCTGGTGAACAGAAAGATAAGAACAGGTGGGATACTGAAATGAAAAGGGAGGGAAAAAACATCCGGCGCGTTAGTGAGGACCTTGGCTAGTTTGCTTGCTTTTCCACTTAGTTAGCGACAATTAACTGCGCCGTTAGAGAAAGTCTTCGCTCGGCTCCGCATTGCTTTTGTTATCTCTGCAAATGTATCCTCGCGCTTTCGCTAACGCTTCTTCCTGGCGTTACCATGGTTGGTTGGTTGGTAACAACTTTATTGATAGTCCTGCAGAGGTCCGTACCACGGTCTCTCCTTAATTTATACATCTCGTCATGTTATTGCTACTCTTTCTACAGCGCCGCTTTCTACGGCTAGGATTCTATGCAATTTTCGTGTCCGTCAACAGATCTGCGTGTGCAAAAACTTAGCTCCCGAATATGATGCAAGATCGCTTCGTATAAGCAAAAAAAGCTTATACGTCTCATCACTTGCATATGCATTTTGATTAAATTAGTTATCAATAGGTACCATTTTCAAGATCAGCAGACTCCCTGGTAGATAATAAGCGTTTCTCAAAGATTTACGGCTGCGCAGCCCGCGTCGGCCTTGTCTACGTTCACACCGCCCTCCATTTCGTCGTCCCAAGGTCGTGCGTGCCTAGTTTCCTTCCGGGGCGGCGGCACCATCGTAGGTTGTCGGCACTAATTTCACTTCTCTTCTCTCATCGCAATGGGGAGGCCGCGTATTGACCCTTTTCGCGGAGCAGTTTGTTTTAGAGAAACGAGATGGCGCTCACGCCGGCGCTCCATACCTCTCCTCAGCGACCGCCCACGAATACGAAACCTTTACCGCTTCCACCTTGCTCCTGTGCGATCAGCTGCAGGAAATGCAACTGAGTTTTCGCTAACACACTGTGCTCCAATAATGCTAGATTGAATCATGTGGATTAAAGATTAAAGGCTGCAAAAATAGTGACTGGCATGTTAAGGAATAGAATGCATCTGCGTGGCCAAGTTCGCGGACCGCTGCTGCAACTGTCCGAATGTGTTACCGGCACTTCGTGATGTACGTACGGCTTTCCTCGAGGATACAGCAATTTGCTCATCCGCCAGCCTTGTATAGCTAACCTTCAAAGAAAGGGCTTCATCTCCACAACGTCTGCAAGAGTGAGTACCACTCGTTAAACCATGACAACGGCAGTAGCGCCGCTTCCTGTCATAGTAAGTTTCGCGCACGTTATCTATACACATCTGTCCTAAATGGCAGGAAAACTTACGCCCACTATATCGCCGACGTATCAAGAATAAGTTAATGGGCGCACATTTGAATATATGCGCACTGTATACGCGTAATAAATGACGGACTACACCGATGGCGCACGAATGGTCGAGGCTGAATGTTTCGTGACAGTCCACAAGAGTAAGCGGGTTACTAGCTGTAATACATATCTGCTACAAGGTATTACAATGTACAAAACAGCTACGTACGTTTCAAGCCTTGTGCGCAGCAAGAATAAATCTATCGGAACTGAGCACACCCGTGAGCTATTAGGCAGAAAATAATCAGATAGTGGCCGCACCGAGGAACTTCACTGAGTCCGAAACTGACAAGCCACGGCTTCAAAATGTTTGCCGATTAAAGAACAAAAAGGAAAACACACTAATCCTGACTGAATTCATAATCGGAAAGCTTGGATAGCTTGGAATACATATTTAGCCCCGCTTTTAGAACAAGCACCATATACGCTGCTTGCGCCGTTTGGACATAGCTTAATCAGCTCAGAAAGTGCTTTTGCATGTTCTCTGAAGCTGTGATCAAAGCTTCGTGTCGTCCACATAGTCATCGTTTACTTTATCTCCGAAAAAAGAGGTTTTATAAGCCACGATGGCTTCATACACTTCCATTGTTAACAAGGAGGCAACGGAGGCAGTTGAGGCAAGCCATGGACGCGTCACCTCGTGATCAAACATGGCAGCGCCAACGGGATCGCCGCGAAAAGGGTCAATAGTGCGTACTCCCGAGGAGCAACGCTCCTACGATAGTGATGGCGAGAACAGGTGCGAGAATGCAAACCACGGCGGTGGGCGGCAAGAACCGACGAAGATCGTTCCCGAGAGGCCAGCCGCCAGCCATGGAAGACGACGCAAGTCGTGTGCGCTCCGTCGTTTGCCAAACAGCTTCGCTGGTCATCCACCTATACAGAGTGGAATGGCTCATGATTTTTCAAAGTTTTAATCCTTCTTTCTTCCTTCGCATATGGGGAAATGTGCTGCATGCTATGTCACCGCATGCATTGGGTTAAACTATACAGTTAGCCACGCGTTTGGATGGGCCGAAAATTTGTTTCTGTAAAAGTGTCTTTGATGTCGCTGCGGCTTCTGTTGCTGCTTTCGCTGCACTACATAGATGGCTCGGTCATATTTCATTGCGCGGTTCTAGACTAGATTTCTCAAAGGGAAGAGATGAGCGCGTCTTAGCAGTTTCTGAGGCAATTGTGAAGCAACGCCTGTCTTGACCGTGTTTGTTTACTGTGTGTTCTTGTTCTAATTTTGCACTTTATTGAAGTAACTAAGAATCTGCAATATCCACCTCTTATGTTTGTTTTTGGGCAAAGGGTAGCTAATTATAATTAATAAAGTAATGATTTCATTTAAATTTCGTTCGACGCCCTGAAAATGTCCAACATGAAGTTTCTTCACGGTCTCGTCATTATACCTAGAGGGGTATTCCCGGAGGAAAGCTGCACCTTGGCCGAAAAGCCGGAAGAAAAGAAACGTCTCACGCATATATATATATATATATATATATATATATATATATATATATATATATATTGTTCAAGAGATAGAAGCACGTAGGAACAACATAACAGGACTTTACTGACGTTACGGCCGGAGTCCGGCCTTCATCAATATATATATATATATTACACACTTCTTTTATGGTTATAATGTTGGAAGAATTGCCTTGCCGCTCGCGTACAATTATTCTTAGCTCAGATAAGAGGTAAGAGGATGTAAGCATTCACGCTATCTGGAGCTCAACATTGAAAGGGCTCACGTGCCCTTGTCCTTCACAGTAACACGTTCCATCGGGATGAGCCCTTACGCTAGCCTGTCAACCCGAAATTTTAGTGGCAAGGTGAGCTCAGAATACATGCGAAGTAACCAGGCAAATGGAAGGACCGTGTTTTGGAGCTTTCCTCAGCAGCGAAAATTCTGGAGCTTCGCCGACAAAGAACGCCTGCTCACACATAATACATGCTCTATAAGTGTGCTCCCCCTAACGGAGCAGTGGTCCTATCTCGTTTACCCCGATAAATTGCATTCTATTACAGCGGAGCTGTTAAAGGCTCGCTAGGTTGGTCTCGTTGTCGCGCGCAGCATCGCCGAGCTGGGAGAGCGTGAGCTGAGAGAGATTGAAGTTTGCGCTCGCGCACAGCACCCGCTCGAGCCACTGCTCCCGCGTTCGTCGTCATCGTCTGCTTCCACAGTGCCTGCGTTTACCAAACACAGACACATCTGCCCCACCACGCATCCACTTGCTCTGGACTCCTGGCCATGCCTCATTGTGGGGTAATGACCGCGCACATGCGGTCGCTCGAGAAATTATCCTCCGAGCTGCCCGGCATGACGAGGATCGGAGTCCATATCAGGTGGGCTCCCCACTTACATACAGAGACATATTAAAATACTACACACGAGCTAGAGACACCATGGGCCCGCTGCCGCTGTCGTTCTCGCGAGAGGAGGAGGTGGCACTCCGCCAACTCCAAACAGACACATTCTCCAACCTCCTCTCTCTACATAAATGTTAACCTGACCGCTGCGCAGACTCTTTCCCGGGCTGTGGCAGCTCCGCCACGGCGTTCCAGGTCACGGTCAAGTGCACCGCAAAATTATTCACTCCCCTGCCAGTCATCCTGCACCCCTTCCGTACCAAAGAGGTGTGGGAGGATGTCTTCCGCGACGGACCTCCCGAGGTCCGCCGGGCCCTATTTCAACGGGCCCGCGATGCCGCTGAGATCATTCTAGGCCCCGGACTAGGGGTCCCTCCCACACTCTTACTACCTTTTTCTTTTTTGTAATAAAATGATTATTCTCTCTCTCTCTCTCTCTCCACTAATCATTCCAGTGTAGAATTTCACTTCTCTTCTGTCGTCTTAATGAGGAGGTCACGTTTACGGAGGTATGAGTCATTTCTTAAGAGGGTATGAGCCATTCGTGGCCAACTGACGATGTGTCCTGACGCGTTTGAGTAACGCCGCCGCGAACGCGCCCGGGAAAGGGCCGTGACGTCACCGGGGAGATAAAGCTCGGAGCCGCCGCGACGGCGGCAGAACTCTCGTTGACTCTGTAGCGAGTATATGTACCCTTGACATGGGACCACCAAAGAAGATCCGGACACCCGAAGAATACGCCGCTCATCTTGAAGCGCGTAGCGAAGCCAAGCAAGAATCTGCCCGTCGGTGGCGAGCCGATTCGGAATACCGTGCCGAGCAACACTTAGCATTCCCTAGCAAAACTTAGCCAAGCCTAGCAAAACCTGGAAGAAAAGCTAGGACGATCACCAGCTCCGCTGTTTACTCCAGTCTTGCACCACTAGTGCAAGCTGCCCACGAATTTTTGATCTCTTCCTAACGTGAGCCTTCCAAGAAAAGTATAGGTGTAGCCCGTGTAAGTTTCTAAAATATTTTACCCACTTGTTCGCTTAAAAGAAAAAGAGAACCTTCCCCCCTCCCTCCAAGAAAAAAGAAACTATTTCGAGACACACCGTATCACCTGTATACCCCAGATACCACCGAAAGCGCAACGGGAGAATGATGGCCGCCATTCTTGCGTTCAGACAGTGTTGCAGTAGGAACTATCCCAACACTTAAGAAAGAAAAGAAAGAAAGTCACTGTGTGGGCAGCCAACGCCTCCTATATAGGAGGCGTTGGGGCAGCAAAGCGAAAAAGCAAGAAAAGGCGATAAGAGAAGTAAAGAAAAGAAATATAAATGTTACATGTTCGTGCAGGCGTGACACAAGCCGGTGCAATATCGACAAGTACGTTTAGACATAGTCGAAACAACAAACCAAATTGAATGAAATTGTCGCCGATGTCACTATGAACTCCATCTGGGTCTTTCAGTCGCCCAGTGGCACACGCACCCGAACCAAATTGAACGCGCACGTACGCGCGCGTGCGCGCCTAATACTACCTTAACTGTAGCCGCTAATTTCCCCTTGGGTGCTGTGGCATTTACGATGTGCGGGTAATTAGTGGCTCAATGCTCAGCAACGCATCGCAAATTTGCTGGTGCGTGCTCGGACGCCCCAGATAATCATCGTGGCTTAAAATATTTGACCCTTTTCTGCAGTCTCTTCCTATGCTTCCTAATCTGCTTTTCTTACCTTTGTTGCTTTTTCTTCCATTGTTTATGTACCACAACGCGCACGTTTCGTTTTTCGGGTTCCAACCCTTCCCTCCTGCATCGCAGCTTAGTCCCTGTACGTGCGAGCGTGCCACGCTAGGGGCCACGCAAACGATCATTAATTAGGGCGATTCTCTTGCACGGCATGAGCCTCTGACGGCTCCGATTGCGGCAGTTAAAACGGCTCCCGCTGGTAGGGGGGGGGGGGGGGAGGGGGGGCAGGGGAGTGGTGGTGTTCTCGCAGTTCTACAGGGTGCGCTGCCATAGCTTTGCACCGCCTGCAAGAGTTCCGTGTTTTGTTTCTGCTGTCTGTATTCGTTGTGGCTGAATTTCGACAGGGCGCGCGCGTGCACGCAACGTCCCAAACATGTAATGTACTGCTCCCCGTTACCGTTATTGATGAGTCTACGTTGCAGAAGAAATGCGACTTTGCGGCCGCAACATATTCACTTTATGCCTGTTTTGTTTTGTTGCTTTAAAGTCCAAGCTTTCCGTGCGAGTAATCCCTGACTCTGTTGGCCACGGCTGCCGGACGCTGCTGCTGCTGCTTTCTTGCCGATTATAGCTCATGTGTCGAAATGGAAGAATTGCGCGTCCGGTGGTGGGATCGAACCTCGGTCTGCCAGCACCCCAACCCATGCTCTAACCCGAAGGTCACAATTTCATGCATGTATCACGTGTGCCAACGACGCCTATTGAAGCGTTGGTGAAGTCACGTGGTGCATGTAGGAGCACGTGCGCGCACTCCAGTTGCAAATAAGACAAAAAAAGACACACACACACACACAGGAATGCCACTTTCTATCACATGTTACTTCTCTATCCCTGCATGCACCTCTCCTCACCATTCTTCCTTTGACTAACGTCAAACATTGCCTTCGTCGTCGTGACAACACTACGTTGCGTATCACAGTGGGCATCCGTATTAAACTGCTGTTTTCATTACGGCGTAGCTTGTGAACGGTGCACTGGATAAACATTACCATTGCAGGAGATTACACGTTGCATAAGATTACAATAAAACAAATGAACGCATGGAATTTAGGTTTTGCAGAATTTCAATCAGCATTTCACCAAAGCAGTGCTTCAGTTAGTTTCTAACGAGCGCATTGGAACAGCATAACTTTTTCTGGGCTTTTTATCATGCGTGGACGAGCTTCTCCTGCACCTACTTTACAACATTTTCGATTACTGAGACTGTTTTCTCCTTTAGTGACTACAGGAAACACATAAAGTAGTGATTTCTTGATACACGCACAGGGCGTCCTTTGGTACTTATATGTCCAATAATTGTTCATGTACCTAACTCCGTGAGATAATCCAGATGCTAAAGATGTTGCGCGACGCCCGAAAGAGATTGAATACCCGTAGGATTGAAATAGTGGTTTTTTACAGGTTCATGAATATGAGCAATGTTCCAAAAATCATATTAGTTATTGTGTTGTGCCTTTGAAGCGTTGTTGATACACGCGAATTAGGCAGGTTGCTTCATTAATCCTTGAAAATATATGTAGACATATAATACAGGTTATTTTAAAAGGGAAGTTTCATTAAGTAGCCCTACCACGGGGACTGTACATATGTCCCCGGCATAAAAATATTGCACGATAATCAGTGTTGAACGGGAAAGGTAATTGATACATACCGGCATATTACGTTCGAATTCGCGTTTCGAGGGCTCTTGACTAAAAAGCAAGATGGTTGTTCTGAGCCTTTAACAAATTTGATGGGTCCTAAAAGTGTGTACTTTGTAATTGTATAGTTTACTTATGTTAAATAAACTTTCAAAATTTCAAATGCGTACCTCCGTCTTTGTCAATCACATTTTGGATTCCGGCAGAAATGTCTTCCCTTCCTAAATTTCGTTTGCTTGGTAGCGTGTATATGCAATTAGTGGGAAAGCACGCTTTACAGGTCTTCTTAATATTTAAAAAATAATTATTATTATTTTATGTACAGACATTGCTCGACGACTCCACAGTTCATGCTACGACGCGTTTTCACAAGTAGGTGAAGAGTTGGGCACCCATCAAGAGAGGAAGAGATGAGTGACTCCACTTGACGGGGAGGAGTCCACAGAAAGGAGGGGAGGGGGCGGCGGAAACCTGGGTCCAGATTCACAAAGCGTTTCTTTCTGAAGTTCGCATTGCTATTGGCTGGTCGCCTTAGCTAATTATATGTCTGGCATCCGGATTGGCTGAAATTCTTTCTTACGAAAGGTTATTGCGTAAGAAGTTTTGTGAATGTGGGTCCTGATGCGCGGTGACGCGTTGAGTCAAATTGCTTGGGAGGGCGCGTTACGGGTAACGTGGTAGCGAGGAGCAGTGTCGGATACGCTGGTGACCCGGTGCCTATATTTCCCCAGAGAAGTGCTACATAGAATAAGTTATGATGAGAATTCTCGTAAAACGAAATACATGCTGTAATTACAGATTCTTCTCATAAAAAATTCACAGGCCTACGTGGCACACGCAGCACAGTCACAGCGTAAGCTGGTGGAGCGGCTCAAGAGTAGCTCCAATTTCGGCACCACGCGCAACAGAGTCTTCGCGGCCAAATCTCTTCGCCTCGTTTTGACGAGAACTATCTGAACTGTCCGCCCGACGTCGACGGCAAGCTGCGGCTTGTAATGCTCTCTGCACAGTAGTCTGCTGAGCCCGAGGATATCTGCTTGTAGCCGCGCACGTAGCTCTACGATTCGCGTCTTCAGCAGCGGTTCGTACCTTGCGAGGAGACGCCATAACGTGTAGCGAAGAGGCATCCAGAATACGGGGCGCACATCTCACATCGGGAACGCGTTGGTTGCGCGCCTCGTCTGAATCGCATCTCTTCGTCTGCGCCTGTGCCCATCTGCGCCTGCGCACCGTACTGGCGGAGGCTCGGCTTGTCTGCGCCTGCGCGCCTGCCTAGAGCGCGCTTATAGGCCATTTTTCCGCTTCCTGTTAGCAATCGCTTGCGTTGGTCAGTGGTAAAGTATCGGACTCCCATGTAGCGGGCCTGGGCTCGATCCCGGCCGAGACCGGGTACTTTTTTTCGCATTTCCGGCGATAGCGGTTACATTCCCCGGTGGCGGCAGCGGCGGCGGCGGACACCATCGCGAACCGAAAGGGCTATTGGAATGAGCGCATAACAGCTTACGCTGTAAAATAAACTTGTATACAGTGTGTAGTAAAGGCACTAGTAGAAAGGACCGATTGAGGAAGTAAATAAGGCAGGAAGAAGAATGAAAAAAGGAAAGACATGGCCAGCAAGAAGGAATGAGAAATAGTAGGTAGAAACAACTATGACGGAGGAGGTTCACAGGTAGCCGTAGAGTTTTATCCAGAAGTATGCAGACACTGACCGAATGATAGCGCGGTTCCAATACTACCAAAACAGAGTCGTTAAAGAGGAATGTGTGACCTGTCTCGTTTGTATTTCTGCAAAACTCGGCTATCATTTGTGAAGCCGATGTCGTAGAGCCACTTTTATCAGCAGAGTTCTCGATCCCTTCATTATCCCGAGAGGTCTTCTATCCCAGGTTACATTGGCTAACTACTCCACTCCATGCTTTCGGAGCCCGTGTCATGTACGCCTTACAATTCTAGTAAAGGCCCCAGTGGATGTTATCGAATAGGTGGTAAGAATAGCCGGCAACACAACTAAGGCATGGTCAGACACGGAAACGTTTCGTAATTGCGAAAGGTCACTGACCCTGTCACACCATGTCATCACTATCGATTCCCACCTTGCGCGCGCTTCCGACCTTTCTCTCGGACGGGCCGGGGCCGTTCTATTTGTAACCTCTTAGCTTTCACTATCAGTCTCTTGGAAACAAAAACAAGACCACCATTACCAGTTGCCATGCCGTAGTTTTTGAGCCACGGCTGCCGCGGAAAACTGATGCCCTGAGACCTATGAAGCCAGGAGCTGAAAGCCAAGTAGCCGAAAACAAATGGGCACGTCATTTCTGGCTGAAGTGTCTGCTAGTGGCTGCCGGCGTCAACTGTAGGTGGTTGTATAAATACTGTGCGGAAATGGCTTTCGGTCCTTCCCCTTTCTTGTGCAACATTGCCATGCCCCCCCCCCCCCCAAAAAAAAAAAAAATAAGGAAAACTTGTCGCCTCGCACGGCGCCGGATTACGCGGCGTCACGAGCGAGATGGGGGTGATTGCAACGCAGCGCCACCATGTTGGCTGCGCAGATGATTAATCGACGAGTTCTGGTTGCTGAACACGTTGGCTCTGGCCACGCCCGCTGCCGAAGCGACACATCCCGGCCAGGGTGTCTATGAGGGGAAACGCGGTGCAACCTCTTGCCCAAAATTAAACTGCTTTTTTCAGCCAAACACAACTTTGATCTCTGGCACTTCGAGACTATAGGTGTCGGATCCTTTGGCTTTATTTTGAGTGTGACAGAAACTACCGCTTCCTAAGGCCGAAAACGAGACCCAGCGGAGGAGAGAAATTTGTAACAGGACAAGTGTGCGATCCAATTGAGAAAGCAGTAACAAATAGACGCGTTCATTTAGAATAAACTATTATAATCGAGGCCTAAAGTGGCATTACATCGCACAAAGTAATACGAATGTTCATGTGCACGCTCGAGTGGTGGCCACATCTGCTAAAGCGAATTCAGTGACAAATTTAGCTTCGTTAATGAACGGTTCGCTCTGTGAGATTAGCGTGAGTTTGAAGCTCGTTTCTTATATTGCTGTAACCGCACCAGGAAACGTTTAACTATGACACCGTCATAAAACGAAGGAAAATGAATGGTGCCTTATATTTGGAACAGCGAAAACTGCTATTCGCTGTGTCGTTTTATCTCATGATAAGGAAATCGGGGGCGTGGAAATCGTAACGTAAACCTGCATGTAGGCTGAGGGTAAGAGCTCCTTTTCGGTGTCGCGATATAAATGAAATTCGAAAATATTGTCACGGTATGATTGCTCTAGAGGAGCATCGATGAAGAAGACACTGATGATCTGGCGCGCGCTCTCAGCCATATGGTTGAACGCTTGATCGTCTTGTAAATAAACTGTAAATACGTTTTCCTGTTGTGTTTGCTTCCTCGTAACATCTTGGTGGAGTTTCTGGGGGTATAACACAAGACGGAGCTCCGCAGCGGCCGCCAAGTCGCCACTCTAGGCATGTCTATAGGCGATAGAACTGCGTCAGCGGCGACCGCAATGCCAACCATCATCTTGGCTCCACCCCGTGACCCTTGGACCGTTTCCGGCACTGCTGGCGACGACGTCGACAACTTGATTCGACTCTATGAATGCGTAAGCGCACATTATAGGTGGGACCCGGCCATGATGTTGGCGAATGTCATATTTTACCTAAAGGGAACGGAGAAGGCCTGGTTCGATAACAACGAGAAGGAGCTCACAAGCTGGAGCGTGTGTAAGACTAACTTCCCAAGTTATTTGGCCAACCTGCCGGCTGACAGCGTGCTGCCAAGCAAGAACATGCCTCGCGTGTGCAGACGCCTACCGAGTCGTACTTGACGTACATTCAGGATGTGCTGACCCTTTGCCGGAGGGTTGATGCCAAGATGACAGAAGCCGATAAGGTGGCGCACGTGCTGAAAGGGATCGCGGACGATGCGTTTAACCTGATCGTGTATATAAAACTCTTCGACAGTCAACAAGATTATTAGAGAATGCCGACGCTTCGAAGATGCTAAAAGGCGACGTATAGCCCACCAATTCGCTCGCCTTCGGAAGACGGCAGCGACATCAACGTGTGAGGATGTTCGGATGCCGACTCAGCCTTCAACATCGGAGACCATCACCAGAATCGTTCGACGCAAAATCGAAGCCGCAGCGCCCGCACATTAATTGCGAGGACAGCCCTGTGATGCCCCACCTACGATATCACTTTTACAATCCGTTGTGCGTCAAGAACTGACAAACATGGGCCAATTGAACGGGAGATTAGTGCTCCTGCTTCGTTGTACAGATCCTCTTTATTAAGAAATAAAGAACGAAGACGACAGATAAAAGAATTGAAATAGACCTAAATATATGATAAAAGAAGCGTCTTGCTAAAATGACATCAGCTGGTAACGAAGATAAGTTAATATTACGAAGTAACACGTGAACACCTAAATTAGCAATAACAATAATAATAGAAATTTTATTGGCGTGGAAAACACTTTAAGGAGGGGTGGTGAGAGCCTCTCCGTCCAGCACCCCACTGGCCTCTGCCACCTGCTACCGCACCGCTACCGAAAACGAAACAAGTCTTTTACGAGCACCAATCTTTATGTTTCGTTATTCACACTTTTTGGTTGAACAGGGCCACTTTGAAGGCGTACCAACCACGCGAGACATTTAGAGAAGTTAGGTTTGGGGGTACCTTGAGGCGCGAGCCGCAGGCTAACCCCGAACATTTCGGTATACCTTTTGGTAGACGGAGCCGCCAGACCCACACCAATAACAAAGCGGAATTGGACACCCTGCTGGCAGAGGTTGTGTAGCAGCTGCAGCTTGCAGACTCACCACTCACACGCATAGGCATGGGGCTGTGAGTGCATGAATGGTGGTCTCACAGTCAAAGAAGCGGTGAAAGAAGACAGGTCATCGAACGCAACTAACCTGTGCTATCGCTTGGAATTTGATTCATCTGCGGCAGAACAAAACAAAATACGGCGAGCACTTCGAATCATATCATTATCTGCGAAATGGCTATTCGGGCGCCTATTTATTTACTCAGCTTAAAAGATGTTAATGGCAATTTACGGGGTCGTACGAATATTCAAAAAGAATCGAATAGTGCCTGGTATTCCATTCTTATTCAGTTGACGAATTCATTACTCGAACATATCGAGTATTTTATTCTTTCGACTGTATAATGGATAAATACACTTGTTGGAGTCTCGAGGGAGACCGACTAATGAATGGGAGGACTGTTCCAAATGATTATGCTGCAGCATCGCTGTGACTCTTGCGTAGGAAGGGAACGCCAGTTGCCGAGTGAACGCAGGAGGAGTTAACTTCTGCTTAGTTATTTCCACTCATTCTCAGTGAAATAGTTCGCTTTCAGGTAGCCTATATATGAATTTGTTCCAATTTATTATTCGGCCAGTCTCAGCAAGTTTGTATCAATTTAAAACACTGTGCTATGGTGTAGTACCACACTTATCTCCTTCAGCGAAGAGAACACTGTACGTAATCTGCTAACATGTTTTTCTCTTGTTTCGTTGCCGTCATTATTCATGAGGTCCTCAGTTGTCCAGGCGTATTACTCTAAATGGTATTACATGCATGTGCCACCATCTATAAGCTTCATTTCGTTTCCTTTATTTGTCAAAGGGATTTCGCACAAACTTTATATTTCATGTTGTTTTAGCAATAACAAAACATTCCATGTCCAGTTCGATATTTAGTTGCCGTTTTTCTCTACTATTCTTATTCGATTCCATTTTCGAATTACGCTATTCGAACAGTTCCAGTAGCTTCTGATAGAGGACCTTGCCCACTGCCATATTACAGTTCTACTTGCATTCGTGAATATTGGATCGGCATTTTATTATCTTGCAACTGCATAAACATCACCGTAGTAGACGCTGTGTTGTAATAGTTGATTGCCGACATTGCCGAAAAGTAACACCGAAGCAAGACAATCTGTGGGTTATTCACGTAACCTCTGAGAGAAATTTATTTGTGGTAGTCTTAGTATTGACCAGTTCATATTCAAAATTGGGCACACCTGTGCACACTCTTCACAAGTCGTGGAGCTCTATGCACCAGACCATATTTAGCCTCTTTTTTGAACCAGCGGAACTTAACCAGCGTAAGAAGTACTCATTCACCACCTATGCTGCTCTCCTCAATCAAGTTTTGCTTTCTTTCTCTGCCATTTGTAGAGAGCCACCAAGACCCTAGAGGCACTTTAAAATTGTACCGCCAGGTATACTCATTTCTCATACTCTTACGATGTCTGCGTATCATCCCGAAAAAAAAACCCTTCTTTATCACGTCTTTTCTGTCGTCGCCGCATCGCCCCATTCTAGCTCTTTCCCAAGTTGCTCTATTCTACGGTTAATCACTCCCTATACATTGTCCTTCCGTCACACTGATCACAACACACTGGCCATTACAACTGTTTAGGTAGCACAACAACTCTCGCACGCAAATACACTTTCAGTCTATATTTCCCGCCGATAATATGAAGAGTGGAATTTCCTTCCTCATCAAATCGCTTCCCTCACTTAGTAATCACAATTTGTTCAAGGTGTAACAACTTTTATATCGATTTGTAACTGTGGTAACACCTTTTCGCATATGATGTGTAGTGTGTATCCCCTTCACCCTTATGAAATACCCGTATGCGGGGTCTTAAAGTGTGATGTGAAGTTTCCTGATCACTGTTAAACTGCATATCAGTGACATGATAAGTTCCCGGGCATTTGTATTTTCACCATTTTATTACACGTATTGCTTTACTGGAAAATTCTAAGTAGTTCCAAGAATTATTCCAATATGCAGTGCTTAAAGAGCGCATCAGGACGTTGTCCTTCTTTAGAAATATATCCAGTTCTACGTTATGCTCTGTTATGCGCAAACTCACGCACAAACACACGTTTTTGTTGACGATGAATCACTGATTGTAGTTTCTGCCTTACGAGCATATGAGCCATTGCTCTGGCCTGCACTGCCACCGGGATTGGCCCACCACTTTTTTCTGTCGACGTTACGCCACGAAGAAATCCCGGTGTCCTATATAGCCATAGTCAACTGCGCTGTAAAAAGAAATGGAGCTGGGCAGGCCACGTAATGCGTAGGCAAGATAACCGGTGTACCATTAGAGTTACAGAATGGATGCCGAGGGAAGAGAATCACATTCGAGGACGGCAGAAAGTTCTGTGGGGGGATGACATGAGGTAAATTGCAAGCTCAAGTTTGAATTAGCTAGCACAAGACTATCGTGTTCCACTCTTAAAGGCGAAGCTTAAGCCTCCCCCAAAATTTTTTACTGTTGTATGGCTTCTATTTGGGCATACTGCACCGCAGATAAAAATCGAATTTAAGTAGGTTAAGCTCATCCTTCTTACCAAAAAAGCTTTGTTATCTTGCGCGAAGAACATGATCAGACTAGCAGTCGTTGCCCTGCGAGGCACCAATCACAAGTCTTCGTCGCTTCTTACATTTTGGCCACAACGAAAACGAGCTCATCTTTCCTCCTCAGAAAAAAAAAAAGACGAAAGCGCAACATTTCGTTAAGGCACACTTGCTTCTTGTTCTCTAAATAAAGAACTGTATATTCCTAGATAATATACGAGCGTTGATGCTCAGTGATACTGCGGACACGCACTACTTCGCGGTACAAGGGAAGCCAACGTAAGTTGTATCATAAAGCCTCTCGGACATTTCATGGCAAAAGAGCTTACTGCCAGCGCTCTCAGTCTTGCTTAGCGGGGTTTAGAAGACGAGTCGGTGGCGTAGGTTATACGAGGAGTCGTATAGCTTCCATCGCTGGTCACGAGGTATACGCGGGAATGCACACAAATACCACAACGTAAGATCACTCTTCCAAGGGTCAGCGCCCGCTCCGAGAGACTGGGTCTCGAGGCGTTATTGCAGGGGCGGTGGCAACGCCAGCTCTCCGTGTCACGATTAACGTCACCCCCCCCCCCCCCCCCAATCTCGCGCAAACGAGCACATATAACGACACGACGTACAATGTTCCTTGTGTGATAATGGTTGCCACAATGTCCCCGGATGGGCGTCGTGTCCTTGGTAAATAAGTAAATAAGCGTCCGTCGGCATATATTGCGAAGGCAGGAGACGTGGCCCATACCGCGTCTTCTCTCGGCTCTTCGTAGTCGCTTTCGGGGTTCTTTAAGGCCTCGGAAAACCCTAGGTGCTAATTTCACGTTGCTGGGCTTCATCTGTCCCTCGGAAGAAGCAGCGATGTTCTGTTGTGCATTTTTATTTCGTTTTGTTGATCTCCTGGAAGGGTCAGCTAGATGCCGGAATTATTTATTTCAAAATACCTTACAGGCCCCATGAGGACAGTTTTACACGCAAGACAGTTTTACACGTGAATTCCGAAACTCGAGGACCACAAAAAGGAGCAGAAATCATCGTCGCAAAACAGGGTTACAAATGAAGAGGACGCGTTAGCGTTTAAAACATCAGTCAAATGTTATCACGCATATTGCTCGCGCACATAGTGGGTTACAACCTGAGAATACAGTACAAGCTCTATCCACAAAAGCGCAATCCACCTGCCCTTCTTTTCTGAGAGAAAGAGAGCCGAGCCAGCTTTAGTCCGCTCACAGACAAAGGACTTTTATCTGCTAACGTAATAGCTAGGCTTATGAAAAGAAAAACACGCTGTTTCACGTTAAAATATCAGGGAGGGGCGACAGGTAATCTTGAATTGAATAATTAGAGGGCACATCCTGAGAGCCAGTTATCGAAACTGTGGCAGGAATAATAGAATCATTGCCAAATAATAACAACACAATTTTAGCGAAAAGGAAGGGTGTAAAAACGACGAGCTGTTCTAAGGAACGAAAACCTTGTGAAATTGCAAAACATCGAAATACCAGAAACATCAGCTGCTCTTAGTAGTATTAGTTAGTAGTAGTAGTAGTAGTAGTAGTAGTAGTAGTAGTAGTAGTAGTAGTAGTAGTAGTAGTAGTAGTAGAAGTAGTAGTAGTAGTAGTAGTAGTAGTAGTAGTAGTAGTAGTAGTAGTAGTAGTAGTAATAGTAGAAGTAGTTGTTGTTGTAGCTGTTCTTGGCGCAAAAGCAACTAAGTCCATCTGGTGCCAAATGCAAGGTGAAGGGCGAAACCGAATTCCAAGTTGGTTGCTCATAATGACACCGCAATTCCTTGAGGACGCGGGCGCAGTAATGTACACAATGAAGACGAGTGGCGGCGCTTTCTCAAACGCATGCATTATTCTTGTTTTTACGAAGCTAAGGGTCATTGATCCAAGCAACTAAGCGCCGTCAAATGCATGATCAATAAAAAGAACTTATCGCAGTATTCGGCACTTTGTTGTTGAGACAACATAAATACACAAGCAACGCCGAAATGCAGCTGAAACAAAAGCGCTGTTTTGAATGCACGCCTGAGAACTCTCCCCCTAGCTCTACCATTCTTCCATTGTGTTTTACAAACGATGATCAAAGGCGGCCGCCTCATTTGGCGCTCTCGATTAAGGCTGTCAGAAGCGGTGCCATTCAAGTTATCGTGACTCGCTCAAGACCATTATTGGGGATTTTTTCACGTGCTCTCTTCGATGTTCGGGTAGAAGGCATGGTACTCGAAGCGATAACACCGCCGAGAAAAGACCACAAACAAAAGAAATGTCTGGAACGATCGACTCGTTGGGTAAAGTAATGCGTGGTGTTAGCTTTTTCGTTGAATACAAATAAGTTTTATCGGCGCACACACTGCATTTAAATGTCAATGTAATCTGCGCTGGCGAAAAATAATTTAGCGGCACTTGTCAATGAGAGCGGGCAACTTTCGCGACACAAGTCTTTCCCAGCAGTAATCATCATTGAATTCATTCAATAACAGATGCTTACTTTTACAGCGAAGGCAGTTCTGGGAGCGAGCCACCACAGAGGCCTTGATGGCGTCTTATCTATACGAGAACAAGGCTTCAGTGTGTATACCGAAAAGTGTGCGTTGGTTGGCTTTACGCGCAAACAAATGTACGTCACTGTATTCCGTTTCGATCAACGGTCAAGCTGTGTCCTATGTTAAGACGCATCGCTTTCTGGGTGTCATCATCGACCGCAACCTCTCGTGGACCCCTCACTGCGTCTATCTCAAGAAGAATGGGTCATATTTTGTGACTCTAAGGCAGCTCATGACAGTATAAAGTCTACCTTACTTCACAAAACTTACGAGCAGATGATATCCGAGATCAGGGAAGTACACCACCATTCTCTGGAAACAGGGCACAACAGAATCTTTCAGTGGATTCCTGCTCACTGTGGCATCATTGGATACTACTTTGCTGACAGGGCCGCCCGGTCTGCCCACGAAGACACCCAGATGCGTCCAATACATTTGGCGAGGACGGACACTGCCAGGGAACTTCGTTTGCTTGCACGCAAAAAGTCGCAAGCTTTCTGGAGTTCAAGTGCCTTCAATTGCCGACTGCATAAGCTTGATCCCTTGCTACGGCTACAACTGCCGTCTAGCCTTTCCCGCGGCGAAACAACCTTGCTGTGCCGCTTGTGACTGGGAGTGGCGTTCACGAACGCTCACTCCTATCGTATTAGTATGGCCGAGATCCCCAAGTGCGACTCCTGTAGGTTCGTGGAAACCATCGAACACCTGTTGTGTACCTGTCCTCGCTACGGCGTACAGCGCCTCTCTCTCAGGACAACCTTAAACCGACTGGAATCGAGACCATTCTCTGAGTCAAGGATACTCGGACCGTGGCTACACCCGTCACTCGCACAAAAAGCGATTCGGGCACTAGTACAGTACTTGAAGTGCACCGGTTTAGGAGACCGCCTATAGTATCCCTGTGCATAGTCCCACTTGCACTAAATACTCACTCTCTGCCTCTTTTCCTCTTTCTATTCTCCCTTTCACTTACCTCTAGTGTTGGGCAGCAAACCAGACAGTCGTCTGGTTGACCTCCCTGCCTTTCCTCTCCTTGACCTCTCTCTTATGGGGAGTTTCACAACGGTCTTTTGGCGACGGCGGGGATGCCGACGGCGGGGATGCCGACGGCGGTATGCGACAGCATGGTCTGTGTCAAATGTCGTTCAAAGAACAGCCAATGAGAGCACCAGCATCGTAGCAGCGAGGCTGCTCTATGACCAGGACACTGGCAATGAACGTGCCGCCGGCGTCGGCGTAGAGCCGCCAAAGAAGGCAGGAACGTACACCGGATATATCATCAAAACTAAATGTGTTGACATCGGATATAGTGCAGCGTCTACAAGTTTCTCGTGCAGATTTCGGGCAGTGGTAAAACAGACCACTAGAACTTCTGCTGCTTGCGCTGTCTTCGATGTATGAGTTGCTCAGATTGGTGTACATGTGCGAAAAATTTTCCCTCTAGTGTTCTAGTTCGAGCGAATAGCATGCTTTAACTATTTCACCCGTAAATTGCGTGGTGGTCGGTAGTTGCTCTTTAGGAGCAGAAGCAAAGGGCACGTGCTCTAGCACAACATAGTGGCGTTGTGCACTAGTCTATAGAAACGCCAACTCTTTGAGGTTCGCGTGCTGTCAAGCGAAAGCTTTGAGCTGTTGAAGCTTAAGGTGCTGTGTGGGAGCGCTTGGGAAGGACAACCCCTCTCCTCCTGGTGCGGCTGCGGGAGATGAGGATAGAAGGCGCTTTCCCCGCCTGCGCTTGTTGCATGGAGACTGCACATATGAGACAATTGGCTAACATACATATCCACCTATCCTACGACTTCAGATGTGCTGGTTAAAGGCTCCGTTCTCTACGAAATTACGTAGTCAAAGACAGCAAGAGTTACCAAGATATCCTAATTGCAACAAATGTATGCCTTCAAGCTCATCATTCCTTTAATAAAGGGAATAGTTTTCTAGAAGCATTCGTCTATTTATTTTCATTGAGAATCATAGTAGATGAAATCTGCAACGTATACGCGCTTTTTCTTTTTTCAGCAGTTCCTCCCAACCTTTAACACTTTCAGAAGATGTGTTTTTCCTCTATGTATATCACATCGCTCATGTCACGCTAGTTTTCTTGATCGAAGACATTCATACGCTTTGCGCTTCAATATGTTTTGCACAATGAAAAATTTTATGGCCGTCACAGTGACACACTTGTGTTTAAGCAGGGATGACGCACAACACCAAAAATGCCAATTGGCCCTGAGGGTACAATAAATTAATAAAGAAGTGTGGCGTATCAGGGGATGCACTATTGGGCGCCCGCTTCAGTTCCAAGCATTTCTGACATTCGCCAAGTGCCATTTGTCTGAAACAGTCTTACATCACGCTCTTCTAAAGAGAAGACATGGGTGGTTCACTCTCTGTGAAAAGTCGTTCAACACGTAGAAAACTATTCCGCACCGCGCAGTAGGGTCTCCCTAATTTTCCCCGCCATTAGTAAGAGCTCTGGTAACATCCCATTATTGGAACTCGGTCCACCCATGTCGAAGACTACAGGCGCCTGCATCTGTCCCTGCGTATGTGTGAGCGTCTTGGTTCATTTCTGATGCCGCAATGACTACGGGCTTTGGTTTAGTTTCGGAATTCGTTCAACTGGTACAGTATAAGGTGCATCATCCACTAATATATACATTGTAGAGATGCCCCCACAAGCCCCAAGAAGCTACGTTTTCAACCTCATTTCACGTCATAGTGAGGTATTGAAAGATAGGAAAAAAAAAACGCGCATTCGTCATCGGCACCCAACTGTTAGTGTATCATTTTTTTATGCTTATATACATATACACAGTGCATCTCTATTTTATCCCCCAATATAGCTTTGACTTGCTCCTTATCCTCTTTCATCTTGATTCTCCGTTCGTGTCGCCTCAACGGGGCCAATTTTTAGCACAGGCGTCTGTTGAACTACAGATGTACGGACAGATTATATCTACAGAACTAGCAGGACAACAGGATGGTATTCCTGCTTCTACTAACTCTTTACCTTTTGTTACTCCTTTGAAAAATGCGACTGACTAGGCAACAACAAATGTTCACTGCATCCTTCAAGCGACGTACTTGAATCTCTGTAAATCCCATCAGTACCCGAGAAACTAGAGCACTTCTTGTCCGCTTTCCGTAAGAACCCCTGTTCTCCATCCAGTTCAATTTTTCTCTTTCCGACATTGGGTCTTCTGACCTCGCTGTGTTCTTTCATTCGTGTCTTGACTCTACTGCTTGTAGCCCTTTCTTTTGGTATTGTTTTTCCGTCTCCTCTTGATTCAGTGCTTCACATTGCAGGCCTGACACGCAATTCTGGAGCTTTAGACTTCTATACTTAGTTCGTTTTTCTTGCAGTTCAACCAATGCGCTAAAAGAAAGGGAAAAAAAGTAAAAAGTAAAAGATAAGCTGTGGGCCCTTCTTTTCTTGAGCTGATGACAAAGCCGACAAGACAAAAGGCGTTTTCCAAATGCTTTGCAAGCGCTTGTCCGGCTGCCTTTGTCCGTTGTCGGGAGCTATTTAGTGGACCTGCCCCCTCGTCTAGGATTGTTTCACAAGCCGCCCTTAGGCGGAGCCGGATGCTTTATCTGTCAAGGCAAGCAGGCTGACATGTTCAGATTGAGACCGAATTAGGCTTTGGAGATCGAGGGAGCAGTAAACGCAAATGCTTGCATTTACCGGAATGGCTGCAGTAATGTATAAGGATAAGTACTGCACATGAAGGAGGATGCTATTACATTCCGACATCTTGCCGGTATTTCCGTTTTATCTGCAGCAAGCGTAGGCATAACACCAGATACCTATATGCATTTACGATGTGAGCGATGCCTGTTTGGAAAACACGTGTAGGATGTACAGGGCGTCCCACGTAACTTTAGCCAAACTTTAAAAATACTGAAAGGCCACGTAGCTGGACAGAACCGAGGTAATGTTGTTGTCTGTCGCTTGGAGGTACTCGGATTATTTTTAACACGAAAGTGTTTTATGCCGAGGTCCACCAAGACTTCACTGACGTATTTCCGTCACGGAAATACGTCATAGAACATAATACAAAGAAAGAAACCAGAAGAAAAAGTTCCACAAACATGCAAAATTTGGAAATCGAACCCATGACCTCTCGGTCCGCGACGATAGATCGCCGAGCGTTTAACCCATTGCGCCACAAACGCATTTGCAGAGAGCTACACAGACGCGCCTTATATATCTAACCAATGCCTCCTTTACTAGATGCCTGCCGCGTCGCTCGCTTTCCCATTGGAGCGGAGGTTCCCGTAGTTCAGGGTGGTCGCGGAGAGACGGCGCTCGATGCCGACCCTACTTCCTGTTGCAGAGGAAGTGACGATTACGAGGCTGGGACGCGCTCGACCAATGGCTTGACGAGAGACCGCGGGTCCTGCCTCCGGGATTGCAACAGACGCCGCTGTAATCTCGGAGGCAGGGTGTCGTGGTTCAGGTTTGGAGCGGCCGCCGCAGCTAGCGCTCGCAGCCGACCCCGGTGGAGGAGAGGAAAGAGGAGAGGGGCAGGAACCAGCTTCTCGGCTCACGCGGCAGGCATCTTCTAAAGGAGGCATTGATCTAACACTCCTCCGTGTACCCGCGCTCTTGCTCGGGGCGGTGCCGCCGCCTACGAGCAGAAAAGAGAAGTACTGCATTATGACACTAACGCGCACCGACAGTGAACGCTTCGGTGGTCTCAGCACTACGACGCCTCGATGCCAGCATTCGAAGGGACGCTGGCATCAAGAAGCACTACCAACGCCACCTAGGTGGCGTTCACCGTACTCAGCACAGCGGAGCGTGGCCTCCGCAATTAGCTCTGAAAATGTTTCTGAAGTTGATCGCGGAGGCTGCAATTACGACGCGCTGTACGCGCTGATTTGACTCGGTGACGATTCAGTTACGTGCTTTGTCTTGCGCGTTGTATTAGTGTGTCAGTTACGTGCTTCGTCTTTCGCGTTGTGCTAGCGTGTGCAGCGTAGTGCAGCTTCCATATGCACGACGGTTGCTCATGGTCATCGACGTTGGTAGTCGTGATGGAGGAGACGTGCCACCAGGCGTCAGCGTGGGTGCATCAACGCCTAAGGGCGCTTTAGCCACAAAACACCAATAGACATTATATATCAATGTGCAATAAACATTACACTACTTCTGTGAAGACACGTTTCACTTTCGTGTTCTATACCGATTCCTATATAAGAGGGATCAACCACATTTTTTTGCATTCCGCGTTATGACATATATGGTTTCATTCCTTAATCAACTTCTTAACTGTTATAATTAGATAAAATGTCTCAATGACAATGAGATGAGAAAATTGTAGAGCAACATGAAACACTCCTGATAGAGGTTTCTGTTTCTCGATACGGGCTACATAAAAGTGTTTTTCCGAGCGTGAACGAAGCCCGCGAATACACGCTTAATGCGGCGCGATTGTCCAAACGAGGAACTTTACGTGTATTCTAGAGAATCTTTCACGCTCGGAAAAACACTTTTATGTAGCCCGTATTGAGCAACAGAAAGCTGTATCGGGAGTTTTCAAGCGAAGCTTGGATTGCCTCATACGTGTCGGCTGTGGTGGTGATTGTGTCACGCTAAAATCCTATCGAAAACCTGTCGAAAACTCGCGTCTCGTTCACTTTGTATATACCAAGCCAACGCATAGGGCCGTCGCCCGCATGGTGGCCTTCTCAGCGTACCGTGCGCAGAGCGCGCAGCCGGCCGGGAGCGGATATCGAGGAGGAAAGCGCGGGAGTGAAGGAGAGTTTCGCTACTTTCTATATTAAGGGGCTTTAAACGCTACACCCCAACTGCTCCCAGACTAGAGCATGCGCGGGAAACGCTGCGCCGGCGACGGATCACGTGACGCGCGCGACCAATCTGGGTCGTTTAGTGTGTCGCGGGGAGGGAAAGGGAAGGAAAGGGGGTTGGCGCGCGCTCCACCGGGCTTCCCTCGCCTCAGATCAGTTTCAGCGACCGAATGGGAAGGCTCCGTGTGGTGCGTTCCGCCGAGGAGCAAGCTGCGTTTGAGTTACAGCGCCGCGAACTCGCTCGGGAAATGGTGTGTGCGCTTCCGAAGCCCAGGCGAAACGTCAGCAAAGAGCCGCGGACCCTGAGTTGCGTGGGAGCAATATTGAGGCCAAACGTCAGTGAAGAGCCGCCGACCCTGAGTTTTGGGGCAAACAAAGCAAACGAGGAAGTGGCGCCACGTCATGAGTGCATAAAATGAGCGCGCGGCCTCCCGCACGTCACTTGCTCTTCGGATTTCATTTGTGCTGTTCTACTGCAATGGACTCTCGACGCGTCATGAGGGCAAAAACGTGCATACCGAAAACTTCAATCGAAAACTTTTCACCAAAGGGACTAGAATGCTTTCGCATTCCCACATGTAAGCAGTCTTTTAAGTGTCTCTGGCGAAATTTGTTTTCTTTTGCAACACCAAATTGACTCGGCTCTGTGGAATTTGTTTTCTTTTGCAACACCAAATTGACTCGGCTCTGTGGGGTGTTTGGCGCTGAGCCGTGCTCCCTCAAGGGCTGCAGAAGATAGCGCCAACCTTTCCCTTTCCCTCAAGAACCACTTATCATCTGTGGGGTGTTTGTTTATTTTAGTTTTTACTCAATTAAATTAAGCCTACTATACCGAATGGTGGGGGGTGTATGGCGAATCTTCCTCCTTGATGCTCATACTAGGCACTTCTCTGCGTTGTGCATACCCATGCGGTATATGGTACTGCATACCATTTTGTTATAATATTAGTTTGGTAAGTGACTCCCATTTGCATTTATCCGTACGTGGGGACATTACATTCTAGAAAAGGCGCTTGAGTTGAAACAAGAGTTCTTATGTAAAACTGTAGCCACACAACACGCAATTTTTGTATCTTGGAATGGTCTAGGTCAACTTTGGCGGAGTGATTTTAACTTTGTTGTTGCCATTACCAAAATGCGTCCCATTTTGCATATATTTAGATTAAATTCGCAGCCGTATAAAACACATCTCAATCGGGATTAAAGTTTGGTCTCCTTTTATCACAAAGTCAATGCAAGCAAAAAAAAAAAAAAAGACCCTGGGCGAAGGGCCAAGAAATGTTCGAAATGCCTTAATAATGGCCGCCTTCTTATGCTTGTTTTATATTTCTTCATCTTTAAAACGTACTTTTGCTGTACTATTCCTTCGCGCCAGGGGATACAGTTCTAGATTGTGGGTAATATATTGCTGTAAAAGAGTGGTGTATAATGTAGAAGCGGGGACCACTTGGTAACTTGCAGTCGCTGCGGCGAAATAAAGTGCGGCCGCTTCCCGAGGCAGTGGTACGAGTCAGAAGCCATTACCGCCAGTATAATGATGGTGATATTACTGCCGACGGTTACAGGCCAAGGCGGCAGTGTTCAGCTAAGCGTACCGGTGCCCGGGAAACTGCATTGCGTCGCTTTGCCTTACACGAGGTGAGCTTCACCGCCCTTCACGCGAAAGGAGCTGTATTTTTTTTTTTTTATATTCCTTCTTCTTTTGAAGCAGCGTTCATTCTGCGGTTGCATTAAGGGCTTCAGAGCACTGTTGCGTGAAAACGATCTTACGTCAGCGGAGGCATAACTCTATAGCGACATCTGCGTCGCATATTCATGTCAGATAAGTGGCCCGTAATAAGCGTTCCTATAAATCATCAATCAGACGAGGACTCGAATTGTTGGCCGGAATGCCATTTTCTTTCTGCGGTTTTACGTGCCAAAACCAGTTCTGAGGATGAGGCACGCCATAGTGGGGGGGCTTCGGATTAATTTTGACCACCTGAGGTTCTTTAACGTGCACTACAACGCAAGCACACGGGCGTTTTTGCATTTCGCCTCAATCGAAATGCGGCGCCGTGGCCGGGATTCGATCCCGCGGTCTCGTGATCAGCAGTACAATGCCCTATAGCTGACTGAGCCACCGTGGCAGGAATGCCATGCTGTGATATAATTACACCTTACTGTTGCTGGCACATGTTGCTGGCAGCCAATGTATTGGCACATCATTCTGCAGCAAAGCAACTAAAATAAAAGAAAGCAACACCGGTAATCTGAATACGCAGTGGGCCTGTACCAATGAGCCTGAGAGAATCGTCAGCATCACCAGCTTCTCAGGAGTTGATGACCGGCTTACGTGACAACCGGCTACCACCATAGGTTCATAAACCTATCACTAGCTTGCGTCTATCTCGCGTACGCGAGAAAGCTAAAGTGTATGACAGCATTATAATGCTTTGGTGTTCGGTTCTACACTGAGGCGTTATACTACCTGATAGGGGGAAACGACACTCATCCCAATGAACAGCTTCGTAAACAGCTTCACGTCCAGGGCCGAGCGCAAAGCGAAGTGCGTGACGTGTGCAAAGAGCTGGTGGGCTAAACATTACCATCGAGCCATGGCATATGCTACGATGGATTTTTCTGTGTGCGTGAGTTCGCGGCCAGAAACTGCCCGTTTGCGGTACGCTGAAAATTGCTTGGCCGGCGGCGAGCAGTGCCTTATTATTTATCTCATAGATTTCTGGAAAAAAGTTGCAGTGGCTTAGCTCGGCTATGCCAGGATATACGTAGCGTTAGCAAAGGTTCAGCTGATTATTCTTAGCTTATTCTTAAGAATATTCTTAAGATAAGATTATTCTTATGAGTCAAGCTTCTCCGTTCTTCTGCGCTGTTGAGCAGCATTTGCGCTCTCCTTCTCCATGGCTATACCACACTGGCAAACGCCAGTCAGAAGCGCAGCGGCTCCAGCGCAGTGTCAGACGGCGACTGCACAGCGAGCGCGCGCCGGCGCCAGTGCGTCTACCACGGCTACGACGTCACTCCTCTGGAATGCACAGACCGGCGGCGGTGAGTCGCGCGCGGCGGCGGCGGAGTGCGCGAGAGGTGCCGGCTCCGGTGGCTCCGGTGCGCAAGCCGTGTGACATCACTGATCCTTGCGCATGCGCAGCACGGCTCTTGATGTGCCGCGCGAAACGGGCTTGGCTAGGCCAGTGTAGCTAACGCTACAAAATAATCCAGAGTGTTGGCCGAACGTTCGATTCGGCGACATACCGGGTGTTTCCCCAGCGAGCACTTTCAAAACATCTTAAAAGGTTGGCTTTGGAAGATAGCACAATTCTAGTTCATGAGCTGATCAACTAGAAGAGGCGGACATTACTTGCACAAAAATATTTAATGCATAATTGTTTAATTACAAAAAATGCACTAATTAAGTTTTAACTAATTACCTTATTATGCCCCATATTGTAATTTACAAATTCTAGCCGTGGAGTTCGCAAGCGGCTCCACTTGGAGCGAATTCTCAGGATGACACCGGTTTCGAGATAAAAATTCCTGAAATTAGCAGAGAAATACATTGGCGTTACAGTTACTTTTGTGCTTCAATGCATAACATGACGTTTTGTTAAGCAACTTCTTAAGCGGAGCCCACCATTACAGGGCCCCTCACCAGGTCGGGTCATTTTGAGCTGACTAGCGCAGTGTATACAATGCTCGCTAACGATCGTACCTACAAGGTACAGCATGCTGCATTTTTAGCTATATCGCGCGATCATGAATCACACGTCCTTTTAGCACCTTTAGGCGCCGATAATCGGCGAGACCGGCAGAAGTACTCTCAAGTGCACTGAGCAATCTCCTTTGAAAGAGTACGTGTGAAAGAGTTCACACGTCGTGCAGTCGAATGCGCAGACAATGAAAATATGCCATAATATACCGGGTTCTAGCGCGCGATCGCGCTCTCCACTCCGCATGCGTCTGCCTCTGTGCTCGTGTAGCAATGACTTACACAGTTAGGCAGGTGTTATCTTGCACAGCTCGCAAAATCATCGTGCAAAATCGTCGTGTCGTGCAGTGGGCAAACGAGACACTCGCAACAGCTCGCGAGCGAGACCGTTACCGAAAGTGCGCCGCGCAGAAAAAACGCGCTAAAAACAAAAGAAGGCGGGGCCCGTGACGTACGCGTCACGCGAACCTCCGGCTGCGGTATAGGAGAACGCAAGGAGGAATCTTAGACCGGGGTAAGTGGAGAAAGTATCTATATTGGCGGCGAAACTCACCTCCTCAAATCATGGGTTCACGGCACTTCAAATATTTCTATCTCTGTTATTAGTGAGACAATTTGAAAAAGTCTTGCGGTAGAACGCTCCCAAGAGGGCATGTAACTTCCAGCGTATAACAAAATTTGCCACGTGACCTGGGGAGGGGCCCTTTAAAGGAAGTGCGTGCGTAGAAAGGGGAGCGGAGAGGGAGTGAAATGTTAGACAACTGATGAAGAGAAATTGCCTACACGGAAAGCTGGATATCCCTGCATGAAAACAGGATGGGGCCGCAGCATCTGGCATGCGGGCGTATAGAAAAAACAAACATGATGCTCAGCCGTTGCACTTTTCTTGTGTACTCGAGCGTCATTGCAAAAAGAGAGCGAGAGATGCATTAAGCGTAGAGAAATAAAAAATGTTTCAGCAGCATCTTAGAGACGGCGGCCCATCTGGAGACCCATCGCTCCAAACATCAATTAGGAAATGCCTTCCAAGTGCGTCACAAGAAGTGTGGGTATCGCGGCTGACAGGAACAAGCCGTCGCACAGCTTTCGTCTTTACCCAACCGGTGACAGAACGACCAGCAAAAGCAGTAGGAGCGCCGGGGATGGAAGACTGCAAAAGCCATATTACTTGTCCTGTCTAGGCGCACGCTTATTTAGTCGACCACCGCCATTACAGCTTAGTTTAGTTAGATATCTTGGTTAACCAGGCATTTCCACATCATGCCATCCCTAACCTCTCTCATCGTTCGTGCATACGTTCGCTACTGCTATAATTAATCCTAGTTTTGCTGCGATTCCCTACTGCTATAATTACTCCTAGTTTTGCTGCGATTTGCATTCGCCGGATAGATAGCAATACAGCTCATCTGAACCGCTAGTTTTTCCTGGACTGTGCATGGTAAGTCAACAGACGTCTGGTGCGCTGATTGCCGCCAGCGGTGATTGCTCTGCCTTAATGAACTCGAGGAAGCGTAGACAGGAAGCGTTATTTCAATTTGGTTAACAAGAAAGCTCGTGGGATATTTTAACGACGGGGGATCGACGACGACGCGGAGCAGCACCAACAAAGACACTTTATCAGTCGACAAGATGATGATGATGATGATGATGATGAACCTTAACCATTGCTCGCACCCACTGAGGGGGATAGGCCAAAAATGGGGCTGCAGTAGGTAGCAAAAAAAAATGCCGCGTATCTGCGTGCTTCGCTGCAAATGTCGTCGAAAGACGATAGTCTTCTGCCGGCCGTACTACATGAGTGCTGGTCTGATCCGCGGCCACCCGTGATGCTGTTCTTGTACCATTTCCGTCCTGGCATGAAGGTTTGTTTGAAGAGATTTCATTTTACCGCATTATTTCATCAAGCGGCCATTTATGTTTTGCCCTGCCTCAGACAGCGCTTCCTTTATGTTGAATCGGCCGCATCTGGCTGGCATTGATAAAATTGAGGAGGCGCTGCGTGAGACATGGACGCCATCTGGCAATACATCGGGAAACATGAGCTTGTGCAGAGGGTTTCCTTCCTCCATGGCAGAGGGCGCTCGTCGGCGCGCAGTCGGGGAACGTCGTTCGTCGGCGCGCATAGCATGGCATTTTCAGCGCAGCTTAAGAAACTAGGGTCTTCAGAGTTACGTATCTATGTACTTTCTATTAAAGGAACACACCTCCTAATACCTAGTGATGTTGCGCCTCAGATATGCGTAATATTTACTTTGTGATCGATAACGTTCACAAGTATGAACAGCCGTACCAGTTTAAGTAGTGTGGGCGGTAAGCAAGTGGTCCAACTTTGGCCGGGTGGCTGAATCGGGTGACAGACAGACAGACAGGACAGACAGACAGCACAGACAGACAGACAGACAGACAGACAGACCGACAGACAGACAGACAGACAGACAGACAGCAGACAGACAGACAGACAGACAGACAGACAGACAGACAGACAGACAGACAGACAGACAGCGACAGACAGACAGGACAGACGACAGACAGACAGACAGGACAGACAGGACAGACCGACGGACAGACAGACAGACAGGACGACAGGACAGACCGACAGACAGACAGACAGACAGACAGACAGACAGACAGACAGACAGACAGAACAGACAGACAGACAGACGGACGGACGGACGGACGGACGGACGACGGACGGACGGACGGACGGGACGGACAGACAGACAGACAGACAGACAGACAGACAGACAGACAGACAGACAGACAGACAGACAGACAGACAGACAGACAGACAGACAGACAGACAGACAGACAGACGACAGACGACGACAGACAGACCGACAGACAGACAGACAGACAGACAGACAGACAGACAGACAGACAGACAGACAGACAGACAGACGGACGGACGACGGACGGACGGACGACGGACGGACGGACGGACGGACAGACAGACAGACAGACAGACAGACAGACAGACAGACAGACCAAATTTTCAGCGTTTAAGTTCCCCAAGAAAGACTATCGTCTTTAAAAGAAAACCAACAACATCTTCTTCGTCTCCACGCTTGATCTAAAAGCCCGCGCTACTTCAACCTTGTCCCCACTGGCACATACCCGCGGCAATATAGTTGTTCCATTGACAAACTTTCGAGCATCTATTTCTATCTGAAGGACAATGCTCGTATACGTGGTACGTCAACCGGGAGAGAAGCTTTGCCACGTGGGACGACTTCTGCACGCAGCTGCTGGATACTTTTACAAGCATCGACAGGAGGGAAAATGCGCAGCGTCTCCTCGAAATCCGAATTCAAAAACCTAATGAGAGCGTTGCTATGTTCTCAGAAGATATGGCCCGTCTTTTTCGTAGAGCAGACCCTGACATGCCAGAGGAGCGAAAGCTGTGGTATCTCTTGCGTGGAGTGAAAGAACAACTGTTTTCCGGCCTTGTGAGAAATTCACCGACTACAGTGGCGGAGTTCACAAAAGAGGCCACAGCCATTGAATGTGCACTGCAGCAACGATACCGCCAGCAGGACATGAATAACTCGGCGGCGAACACTTCCGTTCTGGCTACAAGTAACGACAAGCCTCTGCGTGAAGTTATCTGAGAGGTTGTGCCAGAAGAGGTTCGGCAGCTCGGATTTGTGAGTACGGGTGTGGAATCGGCGCCAACGGTATCTTTTGTAGCTGATGTGGTCCGGGAAAAAGTCCAGCAAGCTTTTTCATCGTCAGACTGTAGTAACGCGCCGCGGCGCCTTACTTATGCGGAGGCTGTTCGCCGCCCAGTCAACGCAACTTCGACGCCGTTGACACCCACAACTAGACCATCACCTACAACACAGACTCGATATCGTCACCCCCGTCGACTCCATCGACCTCGCCGATCACGCCACCACAAACAATGTCGTATCTTCGACACATGCACGCCAATCCTTGGCTCCATGGAGAGTTGCCACCGAACTATCAGCGTCGGAAAACCGATTTGTGGCGCACCGTCCATCGCCGACCAGTGTGCTACCATTGTGGCGAAGCTGGACACGTCTATCGAGTTTGCCACAAATGGAACAACTATCGTGCCGCCCAATACCCAGCAGGTCCACCACTGTAACGACGTGGGATCGACGAGGACGCGGAGCAGCACCAACTCAGACACTTTATCAGTCGCCAAGAAAACCAACATCTTCTTCGTCTCCACGCTTAACCTAAAAGCCCGCGCTACTTCAACCTTGTCCCCACTCGCACATACCCGCGGCAATATCGTTGTTCCAATATGTACTCGCACAGATAAATGACATGGAAGACAAAGAAAGAGCTGTCTTCTATCTCAACCTTCCTTATGCTAGACAAGAACACTTTTGCCGATGTCGGCAGTCTAATGAGCCAAGACATATTGATGGCTGAAGCACTGCAAGAGAGAGAGAATAAACTTTAATCCAAAGAGCACGCGAGCGTAGGTAGCTCCTCCGCTCTGCAGTGGGTGCTCCCCTCAGTCCAGGAGTCCAGCGGCCTTAGCTGCCCTTCTCGCTCGATTGACCAGGTTGAGCTGGTCCGTCGAGTCGGAGCTGGACAGCGCTGCCTCCCATTGCCGTGTGGGAAGGGGGGGGGGGGGGTGTTTTATCGGTGTGAGCTGCGGTGTGTTTGCGCAAGGCCATACTATGTGGTAAAGCGTTGCACATTGATCACAGTGTGGACATTTATAGGAATACAGCGCAGGGTGTATGGCGAGGTAAAGACTCAAATGTGGATATGTGTTTGTTTGCAGTTTTCGCCATATTACGGCTTCCTCTCGCGTCAGAGCATTATGCGGTGGGGGTAGTGTTCTTCGTGAAAGGCGATAGTGTTGTAGGATGTGAGTGTAGGTTAATGGTATGGGCTCTGATTGGAACTGCTCGGCGCGATCATCTCGCGGCTGCCGGTCTGCATGCGCTCGGGCGTAGGCGTGTGCCTGCTGATTGCCGCGTAAGGACTCATGCCCCGGAGTCCACACGATTTGTATGTATGGTGGCAGCTGGTGCGCTCCATTCAGAATGCGATGTGAAGCACCGCAAAGTACGCACAGAAGAGAACAAAAATGTTCACGGCCACTCTAGCATACGCTGAAGAGGATGAAGGCGAAAGCCTGCGCGATCGCGACATAAATTAAATTACTTAGGCATTCTCATCCGAATGCGTTGTTACTTCCTATTACTTGTTTCTCTTTACTAGTTTTCTATGTTGGTCGCCACTGGTTGCGCGTGGCTAAGTGTACGTTAGAACGGCCATGGAAAGTATATGAAGACAATAAAGTCACATACGCAGGATCAGTGAATGATTTTTTTTTGTTTTAATAGTTTAATAAACGAGGGTAGCTACCTGGGCTTGTATATATGGTGCCTTCTACTTTCTTGTAGCGCAGACAGAAAGGGGGGGGGGGGGGGGGGATGCGCAAAGGCAAATTACACGCACACACAGCGCTAACATTCGAAAACAGATCTCGCAGGCGTACTTATACTCCTGAAAACGGCATGATACACGTGTACATTGCTCGGCAAAGAACAAAACCGGGAAAACCACACACAGGCATTTTTGTGGCCACACTGATTATATATAAGGGTGTCCATTCAACGCGATCAGAGATAATCGAGCTCTTTTATTTTATTGATAAACAAATATTGGCGCATGCGCTTGAATTGTGCGGCCATAATGCCCGTCGGGCAATTCTTCGACCCATGAGCGATCTAAGGCTTTCGCCTTAATAAGGAGTAATAGTAAATGCAGGTAGAGATGCGTGTATGTCGGCTTGTTTGTGCAAAATTTGGGAAAATTACGTAGAACGAAGCAGACGCACTACGACAACCACTAGGTGAGTGGCAACGGCGAACGGGTATCGTGCGCAGCAGATTGGCGAGATTTTATTTATTACTACCAGTTGCGGGAAAACGTAAGCGCTGCATAAACACTGATATGCTTTATTAGGACAAAAACATAAACGAGCTTCACGTGTTGCTTGTTTTATTGAAATGAATATAAAAGAAAGATATTTCCTGAACCTTCAACAATGACGGCCACTTTTTCCACCTAAGAGTAAGAAAAAGAAGAAAAATATTGTAATATAAGAGAAACAACGTAATACCTTCGTAAAATCTAGAGCATAGCTAGCTAATCCGAGTAAACGAAGTCCTTGTTGATTTTACGATTTTCTCCTTATAAATAATAATAACAGCACTGAAGGCCTTAATTTGCTCTTTATAGTAAATTACCTGTGCCTCCTTGTTTTTAGGTTCTCTAAAAATACAAGTCATGAAGGACACGGACAAATACTCTAAGATTTTAATGTTGCCGCCTTGCCATTAGTTTCGCGCTTTATTCTTTGTTCACTTGTTTGTTTTGTAGTGAAGACGAATGCCCGGCTCTGCAGCCACATCGCCAGTCATCCGGGAAGCGCGAGCTCGAGATTGCCTGAGCCGCTCTGGTTGCGACACGCTGCCAACGCTGCCCGCTGCTCTCTTGTACTGTGTTTACATTAGATTCTGGTGGAGGTGCTGCGGTTTCCCCCAACCTGGAATTACGCACCCGAACTCTGCCGTCCGTCATGCCTGACGACCCCAGCCCACATGCAAAACATATTGGGCGGTTGTCAGGCGTGCGCCATTGTCCACTGCTGTGTGGGTACCGCGGCTGAACGAAGTGAGTGGCAGTGGCACGGCTGATGGGAATGGCGCAAAGGTCTGAGGTGGTGGCCGTGCGAGAGCCTCGGCATAGCTAAGAGGTGCAGTCACCTCGGGAAAAGCAACGGGAGTCGGCACCGGTGGAGTCTCGCGGGCAGAAGGGAGAGCCGCGCAAACTTGCTCTTGGATGACCTGGCGAAGGTTGGTCGGCAAAGACGAGGGAGGTGACGTGGCTGAGGACAGCAGCGAAAGCTGGCGAGCGACCTCCGCACGGACGAACTCTTTAATTTGGCAAAGCAGGGAGTCCATGTCAGGAGCCATCGCCACGCTCGCGAGGCTTTCATCTGACACAGGCGGGCGCCGTGTGAGAAGACGCTGCCTGCATAGCTCGTCGAAACTCTGACAGTTTATTTGTTCATTGTTTGTTTTTGTCCTTGGGCTTCCTTTTGATGAAATATTTATTTCCCTTAAAAGTTTAAAGTTTGATGTGTTTGTCTGTTCGGCATGGTTAGCATCGCTCAGTGCGACCTAAGGCGTGCACTGCTCTTTAGACAAAGACGCAAAAGACTGGGTGCGGGCTTCCTGTCTCCCCCTTTCACTTAAGTCGCGCTGAGCCATGCTAAACACTTCTCCGTATCACCTACTAGCGTTGCAAAATGAAGCCGTACACAAACAAAGGCCACAAGATTGTCGTGCGTACGAATGTCCTCTGGAACATAAGTGCAGCATACGACAACTCGGTAAAAAAAGGCATTTTATTAGGCCTCGTGAAGGAATCTTTTCATTGCCATACACCTTAACGGCAGCTGGGAACAATCACAACAATATAAGCAGGATGACTAGACGACGAAAACTGCTGAATCTCGATTCGAAGCTTTGCAGACACAAACGGAATAATCTTATCTGTCAACTAGTTCTCTCAAGAAAAACGCGATGAAAATAACGTATAGGGACGATAGCTGTAAAAAAAAAAAGAAAGGAGCTCAATTAAACTCTGATGTCGTACGTGACAAAACCATGATCTGATTATCAGGCAAGCCATATTGGGGGGATTAATTTGGCCTCCTGGGGTTCATTATTGTGCGTCCAATGCACAGTAAGTGGGTGTTTTTGCATTTCGGCTCCGCCGCGTCCGGGATTTGATTGATCCCGCGACCTCGTGCTTAGCAGCGCAATGCCAAAGCCAGCCACTAAGCAACCACGGCGGGTAGAAACAACATTTAAAAGCAGGTTGTACGAAGTGTATTCCGGTCTCGCTCCAATTTCCCTGCTATTTATAAACCTTCCATTTCCTTCGCCATTCAGCTTAATCTTTTTATTTTCTTGTAATTCGTGATTTGTCTGTTAGACAATAGTGTTTCGGGAGGAAACCGCATGCACAATGCGCAGGCTGTTTTGAATTCCGCGTCTCAGCAGGGAGAGTGCCATTCTAGAAATCTCCCAATTTAGTGTCCTTACAGCAGACGTTGCCAAGAAATAATTGCGTTTTATGTTGCCGAGAAACAAAAAGTTAGAAATGAGCAGTCGCGGAACATGGATGCAAACACACTCGCCCGCTTTCCTTGCGATGGGAATGCGGGCTTCGTTCTTCGGAAACATGATTGAGAGAGCCGCCATTCAGGCGCGTAATTGCGAACTAGCACCTATATTTTCTTTCTTTCCTTTTTCTCCCCTTTTTATGCTTCGCGGCCTTTCATTAGAGCTCGAAAAGAAACATGTAAAAGATAACGTCCAAGAAACAACTTCATTGTGTGTTTCTGAACACGCTCTACAACTTTTCAATACAACTTATACCCTAAAGGAAATATTTAAATACTTTATATCTAAGCCTAACTTATTGGGTAACTAACTGCACTTCAATAATATCACCAGAAACACAAGACTACTGCGAACAATGTACTATCCATCTCTTTAGCCTAAGGTGATCCGATTGGGTATTAAAGATTGGATCGAGTTGCATAAAATACCCGATATTGCAAGGGGGGCACAAAGAAGATTCTTGGGTCAGAGAGCCGTGAAGCGTTTGGTCTTCTGTTGGCTATGAGATGGCGAACCTTTGTACCTTGTAAGCATGAGGCTCGCTGCATTTAATTTTCTACCCGCCGTGGTTGCTCAGTGGATATGGTGTTGGGCTGCTGAGCACGAGGTCGCGGGATCGAATCCCGGGCACGGCGGCCGCATTTCGATGGGGGCGAAATGCGAAAACACCCGTGTACTTAGATTTAGGTGCACGTTAAAGAACCCCAGGTGGTCCAAATTTCCTGAGTCCCCCACTACGGCGTGCCTCATAATCAGAACTGGATTTGGCACGTAAAACCCCATAATTTAATTTTTAAAATTTAATTTTGTCTCGTCCCGCAGTCAAAACAGTGGAACTTTCCACTAGTTGTCATGAGGCCGAGTTACTAGTTGAAAGCCTGCCTTAAAACAAACAATAAAAACATCAGAGAGGGTATTTTTCTCTTTACTCAGTGGACTCTAACTCTGGTGAATGAACGGCTACTTTATGTTGCAATAAATGAAATAAAATAAAACAGACTTTTCGAAAAGAGCTTAGGCTTCGTATTTATTAGTTCTCCTTTTGTCTCCACTCTCGGTTGACACGCTTTGTTGCCCCTGGAGTGGGCTGCCTGGTTTTACAAAACACCACTTACCAACACTTTACATTTATTGATGTTCTCAGAACAAGTGCACTGACAAATAGCGAGAACGACGACTTAACGAACAACGACTCGGCAGGTGCTTGCTTCATGGCAGCAGCGTGAATAATATAGGCAAACTCATTTTATTAATAAAGGCCACGAAAGTACTGCTGGGATTTCTGACGTGTACAGTTCTAAACGAAGTTTTGTATATACATCAACTCTGTATGTGTGGTAGTCTGTTACATTGTTCTGTTTGTGCGTTGTTCGCTGTGTGCATCTTATTATCACCCAGCACCTCGAGTAGAATGCCATGCGATCATCCAGGCTAACATATCCGACATATCATTGAAGTTTGTATCTTTCTCCCTCTCTCTCTTGCATTCTACATAACGATAGCAAGTAGTGCGAAAGAAAAGAGTGACTAAGCCTTTAAAACATTTAACCGCACGGTATGAATGTGTTCACAAAGCCTGATGGCTTTTTGGTTGCCGCTGCGCATGCTCATGGGATCGTTGATTAAGCGGGCGCTTATAACGAGGCGGTGCTGTACACCCGTGAGCAAAAGTATACGGACCACAGGGTCGCCTAAAAAACTGAATTTTTACGTAATTAACACACATAAACTACAATTTACGACCACACTGGAAAGTTCGCAATGCCAAGTTTCGACTGCAGTACTCAATTTCAAGTTTCATTCGCAAGCAGTTGAAAAAATCGGCTTTCTCGCGCAACCCCTGGTCCGTATACTTTTGCTCACGGGTGTACATATTGCTGTACCCGCACTCACGCGTTCTTACAAAGAAATTGGTGCTGTCTACTAAATATTGACGCTTAGGGTATCGACCCGATAAGAGCACAGTTGCGGTCACCGAAACTAACAAAAAATGTGGTTGATCCCTCTTATATAGGAATCGGTATAGAACACGAAAGTGAAACGTGTCTTCACAGAAGTAGTGTAATGTTTATTGCACATTGATATATAATGTCTATTGGTGTTTTGTGGCTAAAGCGCCCTTAGGCGTTGATGCACCCACGCTGACGCCTGGTGGCACGTCTCCTCCATCACGACTACCAACGTCGATGACCATGAGCAACCGTCGTGCATATGGAAGCTGCACTACGCTGCACACGCTAGCACAACGCGAAAGACGAAGCACGTAACTGACACACTAATACAACGCGCAAGACAAAGTACGTAACTGAATCGTCACCGAGTCAAATCAGCGCGTACAGCGCGTCGTAATTGCAGCCTCCGCGATCAACTTCAGAAACATTTTCAGAGCTAATTGCGGAGGCCACGCTCCGCTGTGCTGAGTACGGTGAACGCCACCTAGGTGGCGTTGGTAGTGCTTCTTGATGCCAGCGTCCCTTCGAATGCTGGCATCGAGGCGTCGTAGTGCTGAGACCACCGAAGCGTTCACTGTCGGTGCGCGTTAGTGTCATAATGCAGTACTTCTCTTTTCTGCTCGTAAGCGGCGGCACCGCCCCGAGCAAGAGCGCGGGTACACGGAGGAGTGTTATATAAGGCGCGTCTGTGTAGCTCTCTGCAAATGCGTTTGTGGCGCAATGGGTTAAACGCTCGGCGATCTATCGTCGCGGACCGAGAGGTCGTGGGTTCGATTTTCAAATTTTCCATGTTTGTGGAACTTTTTCTTCTGGTTTCTTTCTTTGTATTATGTTCTATGACGTATTTCCGTGACGGAAATACGTCAGTGAAGTCTTGGTGGACCCCGGCATAAAACACTTTCGTGTTAAAAGAAAAAGACTACTCAGTACGTACTGATTGCATGGTAACATCAAGTAGCCAAGCCTTGGTGGAATTTGCCTTTTTGTATTGATTTCAATCTTGCGACAACAATCCGCAATAGAAAATAAGAACTCTTTGATGCTTCGTTTTCTTCCAACAGCACTTTTTGTCGGCGTTGGACTCACATTCTGAAACATTTTGAGTGAAACCTGAACGTGGGGGAGAAAGTACACCATAATAACTGCGACATTGTCACATAGAAAAATTTGCTGGCTCCCCCGTAATCCAGAGTAGATGTAAGCATGAAATGGCTACCGGCCAAGCAAATTGGTTGGAGATGATACTAGCCACAATCTTAAAATGGGTGTACTGCATGTTCGCAAAGGCCCACCCCATACCACCGCACCACACCGCAGCACGCGATACTGTGCACTGGTTCATATGGACGCTGCCCAGCTAGAATAAGAAAACTGGCTGAAGGCGGCGCGACAGGTAGCGAAAGACGCCAGGGAGACAGAGTGCACTGCCCAGCTAGAAGAAGAAAAGCGTCTGAAGGAGGCGCCACGCAGCGTGGCGCCATCTCTCGAGGCGACGCAAAACCGCGCCGCGGAACTCACAGGCCGCTGGCGCTGCAAACAGTGCAGGCAAGCCTGTCTTAGCGCGAAAAGATGACAGTCAAGTGTATGATGCCCTGTACCAGCATTTGGAACGTCGCTATTGGAAATGGCAAATAAAACTTCAGCGTACTAGAAGTTACAGCTTGAGGGATATTGTGAGCAAACATTAGGAAGAAATCGGAAGCAGTGTTTTTTTTTTTTTGTAACTTGTTTGCGACGTAACTAGCGTATGGTACGCGGTCCTGTACAAAGGGTTGGGGGCCAAAGACCGCATTTTCTTAACTTTTGACTGGTTGCCCGGATAACGGCTCTGGCTTTTGGCTCAAGGTCACTTGAAAATCAGCCACAACGGGAACTGAAAGCATTTACTGCTTAAAATAACTCTGCAGATCCAATGCATATGTTCGAATTTGTCTGAACCGAAGCTCGAGTGAGGCAGTACATGAGTGTTATACAAATATCGGTAATGCGTGCATTTGCAATTACTTTCATTTTATGCAACCTAAAGCTCATCCAACGTCTATGCTCACCCACCGGAAAAGTCAGTCACTAGTTTAACCTTATGTCGTTTTTTTGTTTGTGATCTACACCGCCCACAACCTATTGTGAAATACAAATACCAAATTAGGCGTGTGCATAGTTTGAGACGTATACGCAGCGATGCCGTGAGGATGAAGGCATCCGTCATTGTGGCTTAGTGGCAATGGCAGTGGCTGCTAAGCACGAGGCCGCGGGATTGAATCCCAGCCACGGCGGCCGCACTTAGGTGGGGGCTAAATGCAAAAACGTCTGTGTACAGTACATCAGGTGCACGTAAAAGAGCCCCAGGTGGTGAAAATTATTGCGGAGTACCACAATACGGTGTGCTGCATAAACAAATCTTGGTGCTAAGTAAGTAAACATCCTAACTAAACACACACACAAACACGACAAACAAATTAAACGAGGTAACAACATAAATAGAAAAAAAATGAAAATCGTCAGAAGATTTCACAATCAATGAGAGTGAAAGAAACCATAGATGCACTCTGGAAAAAATATTAAGAACTTGACATAAAGCTTGCAATTGATATGAATCATGCCTAATGCTGAGTCTGCGCATGACCTCTGCACTAGTAGTATCTGCGCATGTTTAAATAATTCAGTTCACAGCAATGCGCGTAAGACGTCACTAACGTGGGAAAATTATCGCGATGTTAGCCTGCGCCGGCGATGTAACGCTAAAAAAAACCAGTTGCTCTCAGGGTTGCACAGGTTGTCGGCACACGCTCGTGCCACTGCTCCCGTGTTTGTCGTCATCGTCTTCTTCCACAGCTGGCTGCGTGGCCGCTAATCATTCCACCGTAGAATTTCACTTCTCTTCTGTCATCGTAATGGGGAGGCCGCGTTTACGTAGGTATGTCCCTTGCTTAAAGAGGTATGGTCCATTTATTGTCTTACGTAACGGACTATTTAATTTTGAAGAAATTTCATGTAAATCCATCCGGAATGAACGGGCTCGGGAAAGGGATCATCGTCGACATGCCGATTCTAGCGTGAGGGCTTCCGATGCCCAGGCGAAACGTCAGCGAAGAGCCACCGACCCCGAGTTGCAGGAGTGCGATATTGAGGCCAAACGTCAGCATCGTCTTGCTCTCCAGGAACCCGACAACAGTGGTACTTGCTTCGGCAACGCTAGCGCCAACTTCCCCAGTGCGACGGCCAGGTTTCAACGCAAGTTTCTCAACTGGAACTTCGGAGCCAGCTGCAGTGCATGTGACCGCTTGTGGATCGAGCACAACGTGGTACTCGTCAGTGCAATTCGTTCGCAGGAACACCGAAGAAACACACGACAAGCTTCGTTTACCCCCATTTTCTCGGCAGGGGAGGGGCTACTGATTTTTTATAACGCAATTTTATACTTGCTTTACCAACTGCATGTCCCACTTTCCTTCCTAAAAACAAAGAACAATCGAATGATGTACCCCACTCCGTATTTCGTAAATAAAATTCACCCCGAAAGAGAAATTAGGAAATAATGTAACATGTGCGATGGCATCATTGAAATCAGAGACCTGCTGGTGGGCTGTCCCATGACTCTCGCCAACCCCGAAGAAAAATGGCTTTACTGGTACGAGATGATATCAAGCTCTTCATATGAAGATCAACTACGGGCTGTCCAGAGGGTCCACGATGGCGCCATAAGGCTCGGCCTGACGGTGCCGACGCGGACGCGGCCCGCCTCGGTCTGAGAAGACTGGGCTTAATGACTCCAATAAAGTTTTGTGAATGAATGAATCGAATGATTACTGGAAGCGTATCAGATAAGCAGTACTCCTCAATAGAGTAACAGGAAACAACATGAAAGATAACGAAAGAAAAGAAATGCAAAAGAAACGGCCCTCCGTTGCAGGGCCATTTGCATTATGACTTCCAACAGCTGCTGTGGCCGTTGGCTGTTTTTTTTTTCTTGCACATGAATCACATCTTGCAAAATATCTTTTGTTCTGGAAACATCTTTGTCTTTTTTCGTAGGAAACTCCTGCTGCCTTCGTGAGCCCATTTCCCTGTGATTTGGCGTCGTGATGCTCCCTATTGATATGCGTGACGGCCACTTCATGTTCGTGGTTGCTGCTATTTATCTCGAGAGTACTCATCGCAGCTAGGTCACCGAAAGCATATATGCACGTTTCAGGGAAAACATTCAAAGTTCACGCTAACAGGCCGAGTTTCCACCATAGACGCAGTTTGCACCGCTCACCAGCTTGACACCATCCGTATCGGTGGCCGTGATGGTGATACACATTGTCCTTGGGAAATCGGAGTGGTCCGTCAGGCTATTAACACAGGATCATGAAGTAGACTGCGCCAACTTTGTAATGACACCAAGCGTAGATAGTCATACGGTCACCATCAATGATGATGATGATGATGATGCTGATGCTGATGATGATGATGTCCTCAGCACATGGCTCGTATCCACTTCGGGGGATTGGCCAAGAATTGAGCGCCTGAGCTTTTAGATATGCATTATGAAACTACAGTTAATGTGCAATTTAGTAATCAGATCAACAGACAGATTAATTTTCCGCCATCACTTTTGATTGTTGCGTCTTCCTCCTCGACTTCTCATAATCTTCATCTTGCGTCATCTTCTTTCTCGTACCCCTTACATTTCTTTCCATAGCCATTATTTACTTTGTTCACAGGAACATCTCTTCACAGAAATGTGAAGTAAATCCGAGCATTGTTTCACGCGTTTTTACTCTTTGCGGCGTCGCCCATATTTGGTACCATCGCTTCATCACGCCGGATTTTCTGCCTCACAAGATATATAATGCTTTCGCATTAAAACAAAAAAAAAAAACAAGAACGAATGCAGGAAAGGCTCGAAGGCTTAACGGCCAGTGCTTTTATATTGATACATGGCGTCGCCGCGGATACGCAATTGCAGGATGTCAGTTTTATAATCGGACAACGTGGAACCAATCGTTGTGCCCCACGAAAAATTAATTTCTGGCTTCACTCACAGCTGCGTAATAAGTACGTCAAACTTGTATTCATAAGTTCTGCTTCGTTTATACTACGCTTGCTCTCCCCAACACATGAGAAGGAGGAAGCTTCAATCACAACGCTCCTCTAACCGTTAGTAAAGTGGGCGCGTGATGAACATGGGAATCAGGGTTCGACGGCGAGCTGCGCTGGTCGACCGCGAGAAAAAATCAGGCGTAGGCAAAAAGTAGGGTAATGAACTTCATTACTGCCACAAGAGACTCTTCAACAGCAATTGTCGTCGTTACCGATTCTATACCTTGTTACTACGCATCATGGTATACGTGCAGTTCTGCCTATCTGTTGTCCTAGATACGCATCATGTTGGGAAAATACCAGGCAAACAGCAGACGTTGAGGAAGCGGGGTCAACGCTTTGTATTTCTGGACAAACAAAGAGTGACTAGTTGCCGCAGATAAGGCAAAGGACAGAGCGGCTGATTACTCCTGCTAACAAGAGTCCTCAAAACACGAAACACGCGTAGCAGAGGATCCTGCGGCTAATCGGAAGTCAGCAAATAAGAACGCTGTTTCCACGGTGGCATCAAAGAGCAACACTAGACGTATTACCAGCTGCGGCGCGTCTTTGCAGGGCAGGGCGTCCCACCGGCCTAACCCGATTTCCTCTTCAGGATGCCTCTGGCCTTCTTAGCATTCTTCACGGCCCCGCGCTTGTCGCTGCTTGTTTTCAACGCACGTCCGTCCAGCAGGGTCTCGAGGTTTCTGCGTGATTGCCCAGGATTACGTGCGATCGATCGCTATGCATGGCACCGCGAAACACGCTTGATGCGCTGCTCACTGTGGCCTTTTCGCATGTAGCTTAAGTCACGCCCTGTACTCTGCACTCTCCAGAAATTATTTGCGGAAGAAATAACTTTGCTGCGTCGATGAGGCTTACCATATTTGAGTGTGTGTTTGCCATCCGCTGGTCTATGTGAACGCCGCTGATTAAAACGCCCTTCACAATCAAAACACATATTGGTCTTTCTATCATGTATTCAAGTCATTTCTTCCCACCCCATGGCAGGGTAGCAAACAACAAACTGTCCCTTTTTAACTTCCGTGCCGTTCTTCTGTCTCTGTTGCTCTTAATATTAAACACATGTGCTCAGTGCCCTTATTACCGAGACAGTTCTGCTGCGACAGCAATCAAGAGCACAAAGCTATAGGTTTGTCACGTCGGATGACTTTGTTCATTACTCCTCTCCACTGCTTCAGCGTCATACCTGCTCTTCAACTCACGACCGCCTCATATTCAGCTAATTCGTCCCCATGTGGCCAATATAAAACCACCTATAATGGAAATCTAACTTGAACGCTTAGCTTAATGTGTAAGCTTAACTCTGACGTTACTTTCTGTCTTTCTTGTGAGATTCGAGAATTAAGACTCAAGCTACATCTCTGCTTATACGATACCATATATCTGGGATGCCTTTCTTGCATTCTATCTCTTTCTTTTCTTATTGATACGAATCGAGAAGTTCACTAAGCGATGATTACCAGGTGGAGGGCTCAACGTCCAGTCGTGCATGCAGGGCCTATCATCAAGACAAGATGCATACGTGCCTATCGATAGGCTGAACCATATTCTGTTAGATTGGCCAACCTATAGAGATGATGTAATATTTTACCAAAGCCGAATGGACAACATAAGGCAGAACTGACGCTTAGAATAACACTAGCTCGGTCCCTTGTCTAGCCTTTCTAGGTAGCAGCAGGCTTTAAACTTGCTGTTCTCTTATGTTAAGCACATTGGTATGCTTTAAAATCTTTAGGAAATGCTACGTATGTTTATTTTAAAGCATGTTTACTTGTTTTTGTAGTAGTGAAATTCAGTAGCGGGAGGCATACTGCTTCCAACACCTCCAGTTAGACCCAGTTTAGCCGTACAGTAACTATTAGAATGAGCCAATTTATTTTCAGATCGCCTTCAGTTTGAATGTACTGCTTCATTTACATATAGATATTAAATCCATAATTCTGATTTTGTTTCTTTTTCTCAGCCCTTGCTCTCACTTTTAGTTCTTTGAGATCTCTCATTCCCTCGCCCATGCAGAGTAGCATATAGGCGACCATGTACAGGCACGGCCACTGCTAGCGAGTACACGGGAACCCGTGGCATCGCTCCGCGGAGTGCCCCACAACCAGTGCCTCAGGAAGCCTTGCGACGCAGGCGCAATCAAAGCGATCGGCAAAAAGCCCAGTGAGTCGTCCGCTTTGACGAGTCATGGAACAATACGACCACCTACAGTCACTTGCCAATACTAAGCCATGATTCATCTGCTAATACTTCACGAGGCGACATTGGTGGCGTACACGGAGCGCTAGCACCCCCTGTAACCCCTGTTCACGCTAGCAGTGGCCGCGCCTGTACATACTAGCGGAAATCTCTGCATTTTACGCAAAGGGATTCTTTCTCTGTGTGTGGTCATACTATAAGCCAATGGTGCGCCGGAAAAATATCTAGCCGTTAAGAGGAACAAGATGCGGAAAGGAACAATATTACATCGTTATAGTGAAGTACAGTACCAATGAGGATGACATGAATGAGTCAGCATGATATGCAGTTTTACTGATAAATGAATCTGGCCGACACTTGTCCATCCACTGTTGCCCATGAATTCATGCACCGAGTCTTGCTAAGGCTCCTAATAGGTTGAACGGCAAAACATAATTGACCCTCTCTATATACGACCTACCCTGCTTGGCTTCCTATGATCTGCGAGCCTACATAATTGACTTTGAGAACGCTGCTTGCAACTGCTGGATTACATTCGTGATTTGCTTTGTTTGTGGTCGTCATTCTTCCCGTTTCTCTTTATTCACTCCTTTTTTCTGTAAAGAGTAGCCAGCCCAGTATTACATCGGGCTAGCTTTCTTACCTTTCTGTTTTCCTCTCTTTCTCTTTCTTTCTCTCTGTCTTTCTCTCGTTGACTACTACGGTTATGGCCAGAAATGCGGCTCACAAGACGCAAGTCTCAAGGGTAAAGTTCAAATTGAGTCAGTTAATGGCAGCCTTATCAATAAATTACGTATGCAACTGCTATTGAACCTTATCTGTGTATTTTAAGAGTTGCCCAAAATTGATTTTGCTGCCCTGTCTTAACTGCAAATTTCTACAAGATGAAAACTGACCGAAATGGGGCAAACGACTATGCAAAATTTTTGTGCGACGTTCAATACCCGTGGATAATATACACCCTTTGACAAAAAAATAAAAAATAAATCTTTACACAAGTGTTAGAAAGTGTCACGCGGCATTTAGCAGCTAGATTTTCCGATGTCACCAGATAACTCATGCGTTGGACGAATTTTATAATCAGCAGAAATAAGGGCCATCTTAAGTTCCCCCCCCCCCCCCCCCAATGGGTCGCGATATTTTAACGTGCTTGGCTCAATTAGGAGGTTTACAAATATTTAAGGAACCATTGTTTTTTTTTCGGTTTTTCTATCCCTTATACGAATTTCCGCCGGTGGTTCTAGTGAACTAAACGAGGCACTTTGATTACGTTTAGAGTATATAAGGACCAGCTAACAGGTGATGTCTCGACAAATTTTAAAGTCTGTGGTTTAATTGTGTCCTTTAACATAAATTGCGTATGAAAGTGCTCCACAGCAATACGAGTGTGTGCTATTACCGGTGCCGGATTCAGCTCATTTCGCTGGTAGATCCATGAATGAAACCGAGCTATAATTTAGCGAAAGCGGTAACATTTCCGTGGCAAATACCTGCGTGTGGATCAATTGCAGTCCTTAAAAATTATTATTGTAGTGTTAGAAAGTGTGACAGCCATTTCCAGCTATATCTTCCAATAAGGTAATTCTACGTGTGACCAAGCGTAAATTTACTAGAAATATTAGTCTTGTTAAGTACATCGTGTGGCGAAACTGCTGCGCCTTTTGCCTAATTAAAAGAGTATCAAGTAATTACTGAACCCCCGTTTCTCTTGCTCATTTTATTCCTTACACGAGGTTCCTAGTACCTTACCCCGGCGTCTTCAGTGAACTAAGCAAGGCGCCTTGTTTGCGTTTCTTTTTTTTCAACATTAGAAGTGCGTTTTGCGTACTGTGCAGGCAAAGTTCAAAGTGTGCAGACTAATTACGGCGTTAGCAATAAATTACGTATGTAAGCTGTGCAGGGTGTTCTAAGTGTGCTTTCAAAACCAAAATGAATTTATCCCGCTGCAATGTCAGAACGGCGTGCGCAACCGAAATCAAACTTCGAGGGTTGAGGGGGTAAGTCTCTATGACCATTCTTCTTGAGAAGTAAAATGAGTGCAGATAAATTACGACCTTTGTAAAAATTTGTCAACAAGTCTTTGAAAACGTTAGATACGACCAAGGTTTCAAATGACCGAGTCATATATGGGCAACATTTTAAAGTATGTGATTTAATTAGAAGCAGCTGAAATTGCCATAGCAACTGCTAAAAAGAAGCACCTTTGACAGAAATGGTGTGGTGATTCTGAAAGGGTCGCTCAAGCCTGCTGAATTTATTCGTTTTGTGTGCTAAGCAGATAGGAGGCGGGGACAACGTCGAAGCTTTGAGTAGTGATTTGGAAGACCGAGGCGTGAACGGAATCGCTACCGAACGAGAACAGTACACCGCACAAGAGGTAAAACAGGTGTTTGATACCGGGGAACAATACTATTCCCCATGTGTTATTATATTGAGACGAAGAAGTCTTGCATTTCGCGTCTGTAGAACAGCAGTTCAATAGTCGGCGCAGGTAGGAATCAGAGCACGAGTTTGTTGATGTCACAGAAATAAAAAAAAACTTACTTTTTTCCCCGAGAAGCGTACCTTTATAGCTTACTTGAAGAAGGAAAAATGAAAGAACGGCTGATCATCTCTTGAATTCCGGTAAAAAATAAAAACATTCTTTATGCCTTGAAATATGCAGTGGGAAAAAGAAAAACATGGTTTGATGCTACTTTTAGACAAATTAATTTTAAAAAAGACGAAACTGCCAGGTTTACATTCAATACAGCTCAGGATATGGCATGTTGCCGATATTCTTCAATGTACAGGGTCATCCACTCTTAGTACGAACACGGCGCCGCGTGGCCACGCTCCGCGGAGCGCCAGCGCACATGGCGCGGCCGCGCATCGAAGCTAAGCGGCGCAGGCGCACAGGGGCTTGGAGGCGGTGCTTCGTGTCGTCTGCTAAAGTGCGCGAGCGCGCTGTGCTTTAGAGACAACAGGCGGCACAAACACGGCTCTCTCGCGCGCTTTAGCAGACGACACGAAGCCCCGCCTTCAAGCCCCTGTGCGCTTGCGCCGCTTAGCTTCGATGCGCGGCCGCGCCATGTGCGCTGGCGCTCCACGGAGCGCGGCCACGCGGCACCGTGTTCGTACTAAGAGTGGACGACCCTGTACATAGGTCCACATTTTGAAAGATGATGCTGCATCGTTTATAGGAGATTTATGTGCGCACCTCCAGAAATGCTACCGTGAACGTTACGATAGCGCTACATAAGCGATCTCCCAACCTGGGGCGAAATTAACGAACGTTTTCGTTCGTAAGTACTGTTTTTAGTTGGCCAGACACCTTTGCTAACATTATGTACAGCATCAGGATTGACTGGCAGTTAGTCTTACAAAAAATTGTAGCTTAAGATCATTTTGTGAATGCTGGCCATGCTATTTGGCCACTATAAGGCCTTAAAAGATTTTCGAAAGGGACGTCAAATAAACGTAAAGCTTTCTGCACCGCTGCCAAAATTGAAACTTCAATCCACAAAATGGGGCGAATCGCGACAATCTGTAGCACATGTAATAAGCATTGGTTACAAAACAAATTTTCCATGTTTCCTGTTAAAGCAGAATATAAATGAGTATTACCTATTATTTTCTGGTCACACCCTGGAGCACTCCCACGGTACAACGACCGAGGGCTCTACAACAAAACACAAGCTATTGCGCACATAAAAAAAGAAAAAAAGAAAAAAAAAGAAAATGACTATTCTTTGTGGAAAAAGCAGACCGTGACCAGCCTAAAAGAAGGGAAATAAAGAGTATATGGTTCCATACTTTGCATTCAAGTCACTGTGTTTCTCTCACTTGCTTTTTGATGAATCCTGGTTGCCTATTCACACCTTTAGCTACCCTGACCTTGATTGCCAACTTTCTTGACCTCTTCCTTCATTTTGTTTCTCCGCTTTTCTGGTGCACTCAAGCCGCCAATTTAGTTTGATCCATGTTCCTGAGTCTTTCGCTAAAACTAATATTGCTCTGTGCTTCTTTGACTTCAAACAGGCCCAACCGGCCAATGATGATGATGATAATAATTTATTGCCATCCCCTTTGAGACAGGGCGGTGACAAATAGTCACCTAGCCTGCTTGACTTAATCAGGTATGCTATACAAGCTTTCCATTTGATTAGTTATGTAGACGAACTTCGTATACGTACATGCGTACATTCGTTGTATGCTTACTATACGTATAAAACAACAGCAGAGACATCTAGCGCTATCTTACTAAAGCCACATCTGCTTCGAAATCACCGTTCCTAAAGGTCCACGTTTTCTATGCACCTAATTCCGACTTGGGACAACGCTTTATTTTGTCCAGCCAAATGACGTCATTCGCGAAAGTGACGTGTGGTGTCGACGTTACTTCCACCCACTTCGGGAGTCTCTTTTCCCCAGAAATCGGGTAAAATAGCTGAGGAACGGGAAAATAGTCGTTACAGCAGGAGTAACCTTGAGCATTAAAGGAAATAAAATGAACGGTCTCCGAGGAACGCCAGTGACGATGCGGAAGGAATGTTTCCGCCAGCGCTATTCAGCAGGCAGCTGGCGGTTTCACAGTCAACAAAAAAAAAAAAAAAAAAAAAACGGCATCTTTCATGAAGTTCTCGGCTGAGTTGCTCAAAGGAAAAGCAATCGTCGTCGTAGTGTCACCCGTCCCTGACGTGTCACAAAAAAGAAAGAGCGGGTTCATAGAAATCTTTCCTTCTTACTTGCGTTTTATAAGCCCTTCAGTGCGCATTGCACGCCCTCCTCAACTACACCGGTAAACATTTCCGCAAGGTGGGCGTGGCACCAGGCCTGACCCCTGATCCTTACACTTCACGGCAAAGAGTAGTACTTTAATAAGGAGGATTACAAAGAGAACGCTCGCTTCAGAGCAGACCTGCTTTGGAGTTCTGGTTTCTGTTGCATCAGATAAAATACAAGTGCACGGAGATCAAAGCACTGCGTTAACCACTGCGTCTGTGTGGCTTTTTCCTCAACCTCGTCTTATTTGTTTTTTTTTTTTTTTTTTTGGGGGGGGGGGGGGGGGCGTCATGACTAGAAACGCGAGTGATGCCGGAAATGCTGATAGCAAGGAAAGGTTTTCCTTGAACTTCAACGATGGCACATCAGGGGCCGTATTATACAACGCTCCACTTTGGCATTAGTACCGCCTCGGCGACAATATCGCCGTCACGCGCGCGCTGACTGGTTGAGAAAAATTGGATGACGTCGTGCTCAACCAGCCAATCAGCTCATCAAATTTCGTTAACGCACCCAATCAGCGCGTGCCGTTGGCCAAGGCGATAGTATCACCGAAGTGGATCGTTTCAGAATACGGCCCCAGATATCAGATATGTGGCGTAAATGCTTCGCAGTGTTTTCCACCTTCATTCAGAAGCTCAGAAAGTCGTGTTTAAAGCGGGCATCCATCTTACACACTCTAGTTTAGTTATCCTAATCAAGAAAAAGGGGATGGTTTAGGTGCTACCCCAATTCTGTGAAGGTGAGCGCGATCGACTAGCAATGGCCGCACATTTCGAAAACCAACCGGTGTATTAGGCTTACCGCCGGGTGTGTCATGATGCCACGTAACTGTCTGCATCCTTCGTTCTTCTGCAGGAGAAACTAGTTTCCCTCTTCGCGATCGGACGTTCTACCGTCTTCTCTAAATTCCGCTGCACTTTCTTCTGGCAGTTTGCTTATGGGACAGAATTTTAAGCGAAGCTTGGCTCACAAGTGGCAGCGGTGGTGGTGTTGTCACGCTGAAAAGTCGGCCGATCATGGTGAAAGTGCAGAAAGGGTGAAAGCTCAATGGCAGATACCAGGCACAAAAAATAGAGAGAGAGAAAAAAGGAAAGAAAAAGACGGAAAGAGAAAGGAAGAAAGAGAGAACGAAACAAAGAGAGAAAGAGAAAGAAAGAGAGAGAGAGGGAAAGAAAGAAGGGGAGGGAGAGAAAGAAAGCGAGAAAGAAAGAAAATCACCATGAAGGTCAGGTGGACGACAAGCTTCGCTTACCCCCATTTTCTCGACAGGGGAAGGGCTGGGGATTTTTTTAAAACAGAGCCTCACAATAAATATGTCAGAGCTGTGGGTTGAAGAGGAAAATGTGTAGGAAAAGGATAGCGAAGATGAATGTGAATAACAAGATGTTATATGGAACACATTCCCTGATGCTGGTTTTGAGACCCAGCAACCCACTGCTAATATCAGTCAAATGGTCCGCACGTCACACCTTGAGACTAAAGCTTTTTTTTAAATTTCTCTTTGCGAACCTCATACCTCTGTCACACGAGCGCGCAAAAACTCTTTTACGCAAGCGGTCTTTTACCAAGTTCAAAGACTTTTGAATGAAGAGGTGTTGCGCAGCAGACACACGGCGCCGACGATCTCCTTTTAGTGTTTCCTTCTGGACACACTACCAAAAGCGTGGCGCTAGCGTTCGAAACAATATCGGCCCAAAAAAACTTATGTATCTCGAAATATAAAGTGAAAACTTATTGTTTACACGTTTTTCAAATAAATTTAACATATGAAACGTTAATATAAAGATTTATTGTAGTAGCTTAAAGAGCGTCATCACGTGACATCCCCAGCCCGTTCGACCAGCTTACGAGAGTACAGAAGAAAATGAGCATTACTGTGTTTACTACACCTTCAGTGAGACATGAAATTATTTTTTATGATGGGTCTAGGCGACAGAAAATTACGCATTCGATTGTTTTCTTTAATATATGATAATTTCTGGTGCCCACTGGTTTTGAGGCTACTCCTTTTGGGCCGTAAAGGAGATCGGCGAATTGCTCTTCCAGAAAAGACCGCTTGTGAAAAAGAGATCGCTCCCTGTCGTGTGTCTGCGGGCGAAACTCTTTTTCGGGAGAAGTCTTTTTGCTCAAAAGACTTTCGAGTGCCCGTGTGACAGGGGTATCAGATTATCAACTAACTTTACATCATCATCATCATCATCATCATCAGCCTATATTTATGTCCACTGCAGGACGAAGGCCTCTCCCTGCGATCTCCAATTACCCGTGTCTTGCGCTAGCGTATTCCAACTTGCGCCTGCGAATTTCCTAACCTCATCATCCCACCTGACTTTCTGCCGTCCTCGACTGCGCTTCCCTTCTCTTGGTATCCATTCTGTAACTTTACAATAACACCATTATTCCTGTGAACGAAAGGTGCAAGCTTAATCTAACCAATCTAACACCACGAACATTATCAAGAGAGCATATAGGTAATGAGTGCTCAGTCATGCAAAACGCATCCAATACAACAATTCAAATCATATGCACTCTCTGTTCGGTTATTGTCGTATCCTCTTTGAACTTGTGTGGATGTGCGCATTTTTGTGTGCGTGTATATTGGTAATTATTAGAAAGCAGAAATGCACCGGAACAGGTGCCTTATTCAGTGATCACGAGAACCACATAGAAAAAGGCTGTGTGGTGGGAAGAACTACTCAGCATTAGGGACAACGCATTCTATGTCACTTTTGCCGTATCTTCATGAAACGGGCCTACATGCGTATATTTACCTTCATTAGGACGTTATGCTGCGTGGCAACCTAAGCAAGAAACTACTCAGGATAAATACAATATAGAGAGTCTGAAATATACATGGAAGCGAATACCGGACTGCTTATTCTGGACATCTAGGTAATAAGGAAAACCGTGAAAAGCTAATTTCACAGCTTTCTAAAATCAGCTAGACTAACATAAAGGTCTTAGAATGCAAGACAGGGGTTAGGCAAATGTAGTGCGTAGCGTTCAATGTTGACAAATGCATGCTCTTTAACAACAGTTCATCAATTTGTATAGACCTGCTCCATGTGTCGTCTACGAGACAGTTTTCTCAAAGCTACGATCAGCTTGTACCAATTTTATTAGCAACAGAAGATTTTGCGCGCTCGATAAGCGGCTACTGCGTTGCAGAAAACCACAGTTGGGAGGGCTTATCACAATAAAGTGTGTTGCTTCCGCACTCTTTATTTGCCCTCTACAGTACAGTATAAAGCGCCTCTATAGTGGCCTGATGGCTGGAGTACTTTGTTAGTCAGGGCGGAGGATGACGGTCCCTTTCATAAGAATTGTCAGCGTCGTGTTTTTGCTTCATGAGCTGAGGAGAGCATAGACCATTGAAGCGAGTGACAACGACATCGCGACGCCTTTGAGTCCAGTGCCTATACGGAAGTGATTCTACGGGTGCATAAACACAGCTTTGAAACTTGTCGCCGAGGCATTATGGTTACGACTAATACTTAGCTGACATGTTATCTCTCAATCCCTGCCATATAAAGTCAACAGGTAATGAAGCCAAGAACAGAGGGCCAATTAGGTGTGGTTGAAACCAAAACGTTGAAAATAATGAGGAAGTGAAAGTGGACGAAAACATAAATTATCGCTGGCGGGAGGCGATCCCACAACCTCCACATTGTGTGTGCAGTGCACTACCAGTTGTGCTACTGTGATGGTCATCAATCCATCCACTCATTTGGGGCATTTATGTATACTAGACCTATCCCTCGGAGTGTTCGCCAGCACCACTAAGGGCCATTGTGGGTAGACGTGAAACGTCTTTTTTTCCCCCGATGGTATCACAGCGCGCGCGCGCACGCGCACGCACGCACGCACGCACACACACACACACACACACACACACACACACACACACACACACACACACACACACACACACACACACACACACACACACACACACACACACACACACAGCGAGAGAGAGAGAAGGTCCATTAGGAGTTTACGCTGAACCCGGTGAAAATATTATGAAAGAAATGCTTACTAGTTTAACAACAAAAATACTATTATTTTACTGACGTTTCGGCCGGTGGTCCGGCTTTCATTGGAGTGAATGAGAATACAACAGACGTTCGTTCCCAAGGTGTCGGAAAGTCACGTGGAAAGGACATGTGGCTCCAAACCAAGTGTAAGGGGGAAAATGTAAAAATAAAAATAAACAACCAAAACACACGTTTTTTTAAGCGACGAACTAACAGATGGACAGAGCACCAGACGTAGATGGCTGCGATGAGTCACGGAGGTGGAGGTGTTGTCCTCACCGTCGAAGAAGTGGGAAAAAAAGAAAATTCTCACGGTGGTGGAAAGGGGAAAAAGGGGGAAAACACATGTGGGTGGCTCTCATGAGCCGCCACCAAGGCAGCGTGCTCCCCAGTCTCGAAGGGCCACCATCGTTGAAGTAAGAAGACGACACTCTACCGCAGACATGCCGTGCGAAGGGGGAATGTGACACAATAGCGCCTCCAGAGTGAAAAAAAAGAGAGGATATGCGGACGTGTCAACACGAAGCAAGACCGTTTTGAATGCATCGCGGTTACACAACAAGAATTTACTTTCGGCTATAACCACATTGTTTAAATCAGAAGGCAAGCACCTGAGTTTCCCGGTGCTTTCAATAATACCCTAGGCGGTGGTATTAAACTTATAGAGAAGATAGGACTCGCGAATTTCTCGGTCGGCGTGTGAGCGAAAGCCCGATTCCAATATCGTCGCTTTTAAGTCATTGAAAGAGTGACCGGGATGGTTGACATGTTTGCATACGGGAAGAGAGAGAGAAGAACTTTATTTATTTCCGGCAGATTGCTGGGCTGGGTTCCCACCTAGGAGCCAGCGGAGAGACCGTGTCTCCCGGCAGCTTCCTCGGCCTGCTGGATAGCCCACAGTTGCTGGTCCAGGCCTGAACTGAGCAGCGCAGTCCCCCAACGCACCCGAAGGCCCTCATTGGAGGCCGCGACCCCAGTATTGCTGATTAATGCTGGACATGCCCATAGGATGTGATCTAGTGTGGCTCTGGTGTTACAATACTGGCATAGATTGGTTGTATATAATTCGGGATATATATGGTTCATGATGACAGGGTTCGTGTATGTTCGTGTTTGTAGCTGCCGCCATTGAACGGACTGGGCCCTATTGAGCTTGGGGTGAGGTGGTGGATACTCACGCCTTTGCATTCGATAATGTTGAGTAATGTCACAGAATTTAGTGAGCCGATCGTCCCATTCCCACACCACCGCGGAGGTGTCCGTTCGAGTGGCTGCTTCTTCGAACCCGGCTCGGAACGTGAGACCTCGAACCACGTTGTGCGCCACCTCGTTTGGACTGAACTCCGGCTGATCAAGAGGTGTCCAAAGAGATTTTGTGTGTGACTTGTGGTTATTAACTCGCATCCTGAAGGTTTTTCCGTCTGACCAATATATTGTTGATTACAAATTGTACATTCAAGAAGGTAGGTCACATTGGCGCTGACACATGTAAAGTTTCCTTTTATCTGAACAGAGGAGTTGGACGCGCTACTGGTTGCTTTTTGTGTTGTCCTCATGTGAGGACAAACCTGTCAACCTGATTTGTTGCAAGGCATACAGCCTGTGCCATGGCTCGAATTGAAGGTTCGACTTTGTCAAAGTATCGCATAAATATTTATTTTTCCTATTCACGACGTAGGGTGGTTCTACAAATATGCGCTTAAGGCGATCGCTTTGTGCAAGGATATCATGGTGCTTTCTAATAATAGCTGAAACCTCCGGCACTGATGCAGAGTGTGTAAGGATTAAATTTCTGCATTGTCAAATATAACGTGGTTTAGCGTTAAGTATGTCGGCACGGTTGAGCTTGCCAGCTCTGTTTACCGCAGCATCAATTATCTGCTCCCGGTATTTCTGCTTCACAAGGGCGTCTTTCATTAGTGCACAATTAGCACTGAAATCTTCTTTGTTTAAACATGTACGCTTTAAGCGGTGGGCTTGGCTGTACGGAATGCCCATCTTACAGTGTCTGACGTGACTGCTACAGAAAAAAAAAACTGGTGGATGTCTATTGCCTTCCTGCAAAGCTTGGTAGTTAATCGGCCTCCAGACAGTGAGACGCTTACATCCAGAAAGTTAACACTGTCCTGCGAGTAGTGGTGAGAAAAGGAAATAGTGGGATGGGCACGATTGAACTCACTTATCAATTTTAAGAGATCTGTTTCCCAATGAGGCCAAATCATAAAGATGTCATCAATAAAACGCCTGTAGCAGAGTGGCTTTAAGCTGTGAGACGCGAGAAATTCTTCTTCTAGTACAGCCATAAAAATATTGCCGTAATTAGGACCAATTCTCGTTCCCATTGACGTTCCGCTTACTGGCACGTAATGGACCCCGTTAAACTCAAAATTGTATAGTTCTAGAACTAACAAAAAGTGTCGGTAGCGTGTAGCAGTCAGGTTTATCGACAGGCGAGTATCGACAGGCGAGCACCACCCTTATCCCATCAGAATGAGGGATATTTGTATACAGAGAACTTGTGCACAGAGCCGCGAAAACACAGGGAGAGCGGACTCTGCCCCCGCCGCAGATGGCTTTCAAGATACAGCTGCGTGGGCGGGCGCTCGAGGTGCATAACTCGCCCCTCCCCCCCTTCCCTCTGGAGCTTTCCAGCTCGGCGGGAGCTCGCGGCCACAGTAAAGCGCGGCCCCTCCACCTCCCTTCCATACCTCCGGAGCGTTGTGCACGACTCGAAGACTTGCGCTTCCTTCCCGCTTCCCGCCCTTCTGAGCGCGTGCCGCGATTGTCCGCTTCACCGTCGCATGGTTTCACTCGCACATACAGCGTACGGCGCGCGGCGACGATTTTATCACCCGTGGACTTTACATGGAACCTCACGGCGGTGCTGACGACGACGACGAAGACTGCGGCGACGATGACGACGGCTAGAAATTCGCCTAGAGGGCCCATGTAATTGCTATCGCAATAAAATGGGGCTGGGCAGGCCATGTAATGCGTAGGGTACAGATAACCAATGGATCATTTGAGTTACACAATGTGTGCCAAGGGGAGGGAAGCGGATGTCGAGGATGGCAGGACATCAGGGGGGGGGGTGATAAAATTCGTAAATTTGCAGGCGCAATTAGGAATCAGCTAGCGCAAGACAGCTAGGAGATCGCAGGGAGAAGCCTTCGTCGTGCAGTGGACATGAAAATAGGCTGATGATGACGGTGATGATTATAACGCTGATGATGATGCGATAACGTACCCGAGAATGTTGACTTGTAAACAACCTTTGCTGTAGCACAATGGGTCTTGCAAAGCATGTGTAATGAGAAGGCTGTGGGTTCAGCTCCCTCTAGCGGCAAGTTGCTTTTTCTGCCTTTGTCATTTGTTGCTATGGGGTCTTTCAGAGCTGTGTACCAACGTCGGTAACTCTTCAAAACATGTATAGCAGCTTCGCACTGCAGTGACTCACTTATATGTCGCTCTACATATACCAGTATGTTGCGCTGCTCGACTTTGTGAAAAATTTCTCTGCAAAGAAAGCTTGGCAGTGTCTGTTTCCGTTTAATTTTTTAGCCTGAATTATTTCGAACACTCCACTTTACTGGGCGGTCTTTCTGTCACATACGTTAGACTGATCCAAAAGTTATTGCCTTTTGACAGTTCTTGCTTTAAAAGTGCTGCTGCACTGACCTTATGATTGTTCCATGCTGCTTGATTTTTATTTTCGGTACAAATGCATGGCGTAGTGTTCTTGTTTACCCAGGTGACGGTGCTTAGTCACCTGGGCAGACACTACCGCAGACATGCCGTGCGAAGGGGGAATGTGACACAATAGCGTCTCCAGAGTGAAAAAAGAGAGGATATGCGGACGTGTCAACACGAAGCAAGACCGTTTTGCATGCGTCGCGGTTACACAACAAGGAATTTACTTTCGGCTGTAACCACATTGTTTAAATCAGAAGGCAAGCACCTGAGTTTCCCGGTGGTGGTATTAAACTTATAGAGAAGATAGGACTCGCGAATTTCTCGGTCAGGGTGTGAGCGAAAGCCCGATTCCAATATCGTCGCTTTTAAGTCATTGAAAGAGTGACCGGGATGGTTGACATGTTTGCATACGGGAAGGTTCCAAAAAGATTTTGTGTGTGACTTGTGGTTATTAACTCGCATTCTGAAGGTTTTTCCGTCTGACCAATATATTGTTGATTACAAATTGTACATTCAAGAAGGTAGATCACATTGGCGCTGACACATGTAAATTTTCCTTTTATCTGAACAGAGAAGTTGGACGCGGTACTGGTTGCTTTTTGTGTTGTCCTCATGTGAGGACAAACCTGGCAACGTGATTTGTTGCAAGGCATACAGCCTGTGCCATGGCTCGAATTTAAGGTTCAACTTTGTCAAAGTATCGCATAAATTTTTATTTTTCCTATTCACGACGTAGGGCGGTTCTACAAATATGCGCTTAAGGCGATCGCTTTGTGCAAGGATATCATGGTGCTTTCTAATAATAGCTGAAACCTTCGGCACTGACGCATAGTGTGCAAGGATTAAATTTCTGCATTGTCAAATATAACGTGGTTTAGCGTTAAGAATGTCGGCACGGTTGAGCTTGCCAGCTCTGTTTACAGCAGCATCAATTATCTGCTCCCGGTATTTCTGCTTCACAAGGGCGTCTTTCATTAGTGCACAATTAGCACTGAAATCTTCTTTGTTTAAACATGTACGCTATAAGCGGTGGGCTTGGCTGCACGGAATGCCCATCTTACAGTGTCTGACGTGACTGCTATAGAAAAAGAAAAACTGGTGGGTGTCTATTGCCTTCCTGTAAAGCTTGGTAGTTAATCTGCCTCCAGACAGTGAGACGCTTACATCCAGAAAGTTAACACTGTCCTGCGAGTAGTGGTGAGAAAAGGAAACAGTGGGATGGGCACGATTGAACTCACTTATCAATTTTAAGAGATCTGTTTCCCAATGAGGCCAAATCATAAAGATGTCATCAATAAAACGCCTGTAGCAGAGTGGCTTTAAGCTGTGAGACGCGAGAAATTCTTCTAGTACAGCCATAAAAATATTGCCGTAATTAGGACCAATTCTCGTTCCCATTGACGTTCCGCTTACTTGCACGTAATGGACCCCGTTAAACTCAAAATTGTATAGTTCGAGAACTAACTTAAAAAGTGTCGGTAGCGTGTAGCAGTCAGGTTTATCGACAGGCGAGTCTTCATTAAGCCTGAATTATTCGAACACTCCACTTTACTGGGCGGTCTTCTGTCACTATACGTTAGACTGATACAAAGTTATTGCCTTTTGACAGTCTTGCTTAAAAGTGCTGCTGCACTGACCTTATGATTGTTCCATGCTGCTTGATTTTTATTTTCGGTACAAATGCATGGCGTAGTGTTCTTGTTTACCCAGGTGACGGTGCTTAGTGTGCATCTGTATGCTTACTACCGGCAATGGTTGCCTTTTCTTGTATGTCTGCATGCATGTCGGTTTTCAAGACTGCCACGAGGCAGTCTTGAAATGGATCCATAAAATGCAAAGCTGTAAATCGAAGCAGCTGCCGCACACTAGTTTCTTGTTGCGCGCTCACTGCGTATGCGTCGCTCATCATTCAACATACACTGGCAGTATGCTTTCTAAACTTCGGCCGCGCCAAAAGATTAAAATGTCATCGTGCTTTCTTTTCACGATGCAAGTTTTTGGAGAGGGAACGATAAAGAAACACAAGAAATGCTATGCCCACGCCGTTTGCTGCGCCTTTCCTCTGCAGCACCACTTTATTCAAAGGCTAGAAGTTTGCGAAGTCCTCGCTGAATCTAGAAACAGGGCGCACGGCAAGAAATGAGGTAACAACACAGCCCTCCGACAAGCGGGCTGGGAGTGCTGACACATGCACCAGACCACGTCGCTGTAAGAAGGTGTCAGAGGCTCACTGTCTGAACTAAGAGGCGTCCAACCTTCTGTTCTTCTAAAGGCTTCCTCGAGCGCTAGTGTGTTTCCAAGAAAAATTCACGTGTCCGGGTGACCTACACTCATGGTAGAGTCAGTGTACATGATGATAGATTGACGGCCGCAATATATTCCTACACCAGAGCCGTGCTTGTTTTTCAGCAATTTAGCAACCGAAGCAACATACCTTTCATTGCAGTTTCCCCCTGAAACGGTTTCTCTTCCGTCTTAGCAACCTGCCGTGTGCAATTCACGCACACCTCTCGCAGAGGTATGCAAAGAAGTACGTTCTTCCCGCCACGTTTAGCAGCTTCGAAGACAGGCTCATAGAACTTCAGGCGTGGGGTAAATCAGGCCGAATCTTTACGAAAGTCTGTGATCGACGCACATTTCCTTCGGCTCAAAGAGAGGTGAAAAACCGGGCGGGTAACACAAAGGTCCTGCATTTGCGGCGGCCCAGCCCAAGACTTTTCAGTCAGATAAAAGATTTGTGTCTGCTCCAGGGTTATTACAATGGTAGTTTGATAGTGCTTTGTTTTTTTCATTGAGAGCGAAGGCGTGGCTTGTTCTTTTTATTCGTTTTGTTTTTGCTCTTATGCAATGAGTGCATCCGTGTGTGGCAAGTTCGCAGAATGGCAATTTCGCTTAAAAGCTTATATCAATCTTTTCGGGAGCACATGATCTGTAAAAAAGTAATATTTTTGTTTAATCTCGTGCCTAACAGTTTGCTCGCCTAAGCCCAACCAGCTGAGCCCAAATAAGTCGCCGCCATTCAACCGCACTCTTTGGGGTCTATGATGCCACTCCTGATATCTTGGGAGCCGCAAAAGCTACGGTCAATGCAGAAACGAATAGGGCGAGGAGCGGTGGCCAAACATAAATATCAGGGAAAAAAAACCGAAAGACAGCAAACTCGCTGTAAAAGAAAAAAAAAACACAGTTTCAATTGCAGAAAAAGAAAGAGAAACAAAACAATACCTTAAAGTCAAAGGTCAAGCCCAGTATAGTTGTCAAAAATACCACAACAATAAAACGAAACAAGTATAAGAGAAGCGGAAGAAATAAACAGTGAATGGTGATAACGTAGCCACAGAAAACAGGAGAGATGGTGTGGACAGGAAGTAAGCCAGGGTGCTAGGTCAGCACTTTTTCAAGTGTAATGTTTACGGCAACCAACGTCACGTTCTCTTGCTCCAAGGGGGCTTGCGATTTTTCTATCTGACTAGGTCCGCAGCCCTCCAGCGGCGCCATCGTTGTTGGCGAGCGATGGCTTCCGTGAAATACCGCGCTCTTCCTTCCGCCCACGTCGCATCCGCACAACGACGGTGAGAATTCGGACAAGCAAGGGATGGTCGATGGAAAGTAAGCAAGATATTTGAGGCTGCAGAAGCCGGGCCAGTGCTGTGGGAAACAAAAAAAAAATGTACATTGTGCGCAAGAGAAGAAAGGCAGGAACAAGACACAGAGGCAAACGACGGAGAAAACTGGAAGTAAGGCTGTGGTGAGCGAAACCTGGTGGGAGAGAGAGAGGAATAGAGCGAGCATGGGAGAATGCCACGGGGACATTGGTAGCCACAGTTACTCTTTCGTTATAGTCTTGGTTGCTTGCTTTAGTGCCTTTCCGCGCGGTCAGTGACGAATTGCTGGCAGCATGACCGCAATTTACGGGCCAGGAAAGCTGCTGTTTTGTTCTGAGTTGTGTACAGATATATGTACGGTCCTGTTTTCTCCAGGAGCGTACACCATCTTCCTGTCATCTGTTTTTTTTTTTTGCTTCTTTGTTTCCACGCGTCTTCAAAATTTATATATTCTCACATGCTTATACTGTCTCTCCGTTGCTTTCGTATTTGCATTTTTGTCTTGAACTGCGCGTTCATCCCTCCATCCTCCTTTAGCTTTATGCATTCGCTTCATTTCTTTCGAGAGACCCTTAGTCTGGCCGGGAGGCCGAGAGCCAGTTCTACGCTACAGATTCTGTCGTTCCTTTATTTCTGGTTTATTATTTCGTAGTTCCTTTTTTTTTTTCTTTTTGCTCTAGGCAATGCCATTCCTTCGCCTCCGCCATTTCTTATATATTTCTTTCTTTATTGCGGATATGTGTAGCGAGCATTTTTGGCTATTTCCTGCTCGGTTCCCACTCTGTTTCTTGCACCTGTTTATTTATTTATTTATTTATTTATTTATTTATTTATTTATTTATTTATTTATTTATTTATTTATTTATTTATTTATTTATTTATTTATTTATTTATTTATTTGGTTATTTTGTGGCTTTCTGATGCGATCTTTTCTCATCTGGCTACTTTGTTGCGGTCGACCTCCTTCACTGCTACTTTTCCAAAAAGCAGGTCTGACAACTCGGATTTTCGCAGAATAACATTCTCTAGATCCACAGAATTTTGCCTTTAGTGTTATCTATCGGCGAATTTCGCATCGGACGTTATTCTAAGCAGGGGTCATAGGTAAAAAAAAAGGAATTCTCTTTGCGTAGTTTAGTCAATTTGTTACGATAACCAAGCGTAACAAATTTTTGTGAGGTTATTAGTGAAGACAAAGTAAGCAATACCCACAGCGGTCGGATGGAGGAACTAGCGGTGATTTTAATTCAGCTGCCTATGTAATGATTCTACAATACGAATTATTGACGGAAAGCGCAGTATCAAACGCAAATAGATATTGGAGGGGCTGTACTTAATTTTATTTTTCAACAGGTGGCACGGCATGTTCGCTGTTGTCCTTACATTGAAGAAAAGTTATATTCAGTAAATGGATTAGTGTTAAGCGTACGTAATGAAGTTTCCCTACAGTTAGTATTGTGTACGTTCCTTTTTGCTAGCAGTGCACGGAGACTAGCCCCAGGAAGGGGCCAATGGAAGCCGCGAAATGAAGATATCGAAAGGAATAACCAAAGCACTGGTCAGCGTTTATCCAAACATCTGTTCCCAAGAGGATAAGCTGATCTTCCAAGAGCGGCCGGTATCTGCTAACGGTGAGTGCAACCGCAGATTACGGTAAAAGCGGAAAGCCGGAGCTTTCAAGGAATGTCATCGGTGACAGTGGTAGTTGCAAAGCTAGCAGACCTTATCGCAATGCGGAGTTCCAAGTTCATGCTTAGAACAAAGCCCCCTTCACAATGTTTCGCGCGTTCTTTACTGAAGTTACAGGTGCTAAAGTGTAAAGCCCTCCCTCTGTCCTTGTACAAAGTATGTACCGAGAATAATCATCAAGCTATAATTTTGGCCGAGCATTTAATTTGTCTTCGCACGGTCAACTATTAGGCGAGTCATTTCTGAGAAGTTGAAACTCGTGCTTTGTGCGAAACTGAGTTAGCTTTTTAATGTATAAATGAAGCGATACAAACAGTGCATGACAGATATAAAGATTTGTTTTTTTTTTCAGATCACTTGACATGAATGCATGATCCACTTTTTATATTCACACGATGGCACGTGTGGCGCATAATTAAACAAAAAGACGGGTCAGTTAGCAACTTAAGCTTTAGTGCCAAATTATCTCCTTCAGTGTTCGCCGACCTTGGGTAATCGAAATGAAATGGTAGGAAATTCTACTAATGTAGAGCACCCAACTCGAACATGAAATAGGCACCAAAAATTTAGTACTCAAGCATTAGGTGTGCAAATCTGCAAAGTATTATGCTTCACGGCTCTCATAACTATGAGCACCTTTTTCATATTGCCAAGGAAAGTAGGTATTTTAACCATCCATCTCTTCGAATCGTTCCTAAAACATGTATAGTGTGATTGTACTCAGAATGCTAATTAAAAACGCAGAATTGCGTTACATTGAAATGAAAATTGTTACAATCAGCGACGAAACAGAAGGAAAACACCTAAAACAGTGTAAAAAGAAAAACAAAGAACTCATTACTTGTTTCTTAAGACATGGTGCCCTAGCTGAGCAAAACGTTGTCGCTCGAGGCTACCAAATAACACGGCCTAGCACAAACATACTTACACAAGCCCATCTGCTGCCTTTCTTCTTTAACACACTATTCTGCTCTTTATTGGACCAGAACCTGTTCGTCTTCAACCACAACAAAGCCCCGCCTTTGTCGGCCGCCCGCCAAAGGCTTATCAGTGGACGAGTTCGCCTACGCGCTGTTGCTAGACATGCAAGCGGTGCCACTTCTATGCTATGCAGCGACGCGTACTACTTCTACGCAGCAACTCCATCGACAGTAGCCAGGTCACGTCGTGTGCGGCTGCAGAAAATATATTGGCGCGACCAAAATGTAGCCGTGGAGAAAAAAAAAGCAGAGCAGGTTCCCAGCCGAGACTCTTGTTATGATTCTTCAACATCACCACTGTTGACAGGAGACAAGCTTGTCTCCTCAGGGCTTTTTTTACAACGTAGAAAGAAGCGTGACGCTGACTGGCATACTCACCCACGCATACGCACGCTTGCATGAAAAGCATGCCTGGGTGTTCAATTTTTCCCAAGTGCTACATGCAACACAAGCGCCTACGCCATGTCCGGAAGAAAATGCGCACGGCTGCCCAAATAAATAGAAATTCCTCATGTGTGGCCAGGCACCCTGTATACTGCTTCTCTATATCTTAGACGTCAGCTGCATGATACGCTTCTCTGCGACTCTTGCTTTGTTTGGCCACTCTTGTAATTCCCTCAGGTATAGCGTCATCGTGGCTACAGCGTTGCGCTGTAGCCACAAGGTCGAGGTCAAGGGTTGAGTCGCGGTCACAGCAACCGCAATTCGATGGAGGGAAGAGTAGGAACGCTCCTGTACCTATATCGATGCTGTGAATTATAGCTGAATTATTCCTAATTTCCCCACTGTGACGTGCCTCAAAACCAAATCGTCGTTTTGATGCCTAAAACCCAAGAATTTATTGCGCACATCGGGGTAACAACACTCGCTATTCGCTTCTGAAACTACTCCTTCGGTGGTCCAGATTCGGGGCCACGTGCACGAGCGGTTAATTAGAGTAATTGTTCCACTTCACGTGAGAACGTGACGGACCAGTTTAAAAACCGCCAATTAATCTAAAATGCACTTTCGCTCTCGGCAAGCGTGAGCACACCCTCCCAGCTTTCCGCCCGAAGATTCGAGGTCTCTAGACTGACTGACATCTCCTTGACTGAGCAACTCAACCGCTGCTTGTCTTTTGCTTAATCCGCGTTTTGTTTGCATCCGGCGTCACCGACACCTGCCAGCAAATTTTATAGATGCTACAGCTTCTGGACACCATTCACTACCGCCCCGGTAGCGCGCTGACTGAGCCGCCAATGCAGAAAGCTTTAGTTGTAGCTATAGATAGTTATCCTTCCTAACCAACTTCCATTCTCCTGCCTTGTCGCTTTGCGCTTTAAGAAGAAAAGTTTCGAGTCATCTGGGAGTACTGGATCAACAAAGTTTGAACAAGGAGGATTTCAGACATTAAGTTCTGGGGCGTCTTTCTAAACAGTTTGATTCCTGACGTAGGTGTGCAGCGTAAAGCAATGGACAGGACAGCGATATATGAACAAGAGTGCTTCATCCTGTCCACTGCTTACTTCTATATACACCTTTACAACATCAATGGCTGTATAATTATGAATTTGAACGGACCACGTGCGTAATTCAGGTCCTAAAAATTTTGTATTGCTTTCTTTTTTTTAAATCTTTGCTTGAACTCAATGTGGACTATTCTCTTCTTCGCAAATATTTAAATTGGTAGGCTATTCTTTTATTCGAAAATATTTAGGTTGAGCAATGAAGGCTATACTAGATAAAACTCCGAAAGAATTAAGTAAATTCCAGAATATGAGTCATTTCTTGTATGATAGAGAGAGATGAAAGAAAAAAAGGCACAAATGTTACCCAAAACAAAAATATGGTTTGCTACACTACATTGAGAGAGGAAAACGGGGCCGTATAAAAGTAAGAGGGAAATAAATAGTGCAGATGCGCACAATTAGTGCTGTTCCCTGCGCAGGATAACGGCAAGCACTTAGTGTTAGGGTCGCTCGTAGCGGTTTGTTGTGCGAATGAACTGCAACAGTGCATAGCCCTCTCCAGTGATGGCTTTCAAGGTCGGCATTGTAAAATTATTCGATCTGACAATACGATACGAGCTAGCACAGTCGCGAACATTTGTTTCTGAACACTGCATTGAAAACTAGCCGTACTAAACGTGTTCAAGTGTCTCGTCGAGATTAAAGGATGCAGCTAAAGATATTGACCTGCTGTGGAGCAAGCCTATGTATACAGTACGGTGACAGCGGGCCGCCTAAGCATTGTAATGAAGCAGGAAGAGGCTAAAATACAGCAGTGGTGAAGTCACGCCGACGTCTACATTATGAGTCGACTTGTTATGATGGTATATGTGCCTCCTCAGTGTCTCCCTGTCATACACGACGTACGCACACAAGGGCGTAAAACGTCGAGCCACGTGGCAATAAAAACATCTTACGGAGCAAAATCCTCATTGTTGCACGTACATTTAAATAATGCCGCAGACAGCTTTAGTAACTATTAGTGCACGTGAGGAAGTTATATGCATAAGATGCGAAAGCCCGGAAGATAAGCTTTTCTCCAAGTCCGAAGCACCACCAGCGATAGCAAGGATTAGCACTGCGCTTGAATTCTTCGGACCGTGTTCCAATATTCGTGGGTCCGACCAACGTGGACGGGACATTACGTGGGTGCGCCTAAATTTATAGGACCCTTGAACGCTTTAACTGCCTCATAGGGTGTGTAATGGAATCGCATAGGCGCAACTATGCTGCTCGTAAACAGCCTCCAAAGTAAAATTGCATCACCTTCAGGTTTTGATCACTGATACTCTTCTGCACTTTTATTATAGAATAAGGCTGTAAAAGTTTAAAATAAAAGTCATCCGCTGTGAATGTTATCTTTATTGAGAGATCTGTTTGCGGGCTGCCATTCCCAAACCGTCTGAGGAACAATTCAGTCAGCAGCGTAAGACCGGGTTTGAGTGACTCTTGAAATCAAATAGTATAGGATCTACCTTGCATATGTCGCATGCATAAACATATAGCATATACCAGAACATATACGGAAGCTCTTGGCAACGCCGACGATGATAGCGAAAGTTCGCTTGGAATGTGCGTATAGTTTCTATCGCAATAATATCCAATTTGCTACGCTGCACTGGGGAATGGTTAAGGGAAGACAGAAACCTAAAGCACAAATGCACAGAGAAAGGGTGATCGAGAAAGAAATTTAATTCTATGCGAATTATACTCTACGGCAGGCTCCTAGGGAGACAGAAAAGACATTTATATATGTGCGAAATTGCTCTAAGACAGGCTCCTAGGCTGGTGACATTTGATTTAAAAGCGCCTTCATTGTCTTCCAACATCTCAGCGGTATGAATAGAGGAGATAAAAAAAGCTATAGCTTTCCCAGCTGCGACGCTGCATCTCCAATCGAGAAAGATTTCAAGAACGAGTGGCGCTAACCTGTTTTCTATGCACCTTCTTATCCATGCTTTCCCTTAATGTGTCCCCTTATTCTTGTTATCTCTACGGCTTCATATCTGCCATACGCGTTTGCAATCTCTTCAGCAATAGGAAGCACTGCTGCGTACATTATGAAAGCATGTATTATCACACGTCACATCGGTGTTGACGGAGCAAGAAGTGAATAACACAAGGCGATAACGTACGCACAAAAAGGACAAATAAATATAAGCAAAATAGCGGAAGCAGGCTTCCGCACATATATAATTTGCCCAAACAAGAATGGCCGGGTGTCGCACTCAAAATTTAGACACGTGTGCTTTTGAAAACATGGACGGTGTGAGCAACGTATAGCGAAAGAAAAGACGTAACCAGCCCGAATACGGCATAGGTCGGCACTATAGACGAACACTCTTTCATATTTGTTCATGGTTCATGGTGAGGAAGTATGCCGAGTGACCAAATTTTTCAACCTTAAGCACGATTTCAGTCCGTGGTCTGCCTTCTTTGTTCGGTCGAACGAGTTGTGCGGAAATGCGCACTTGTCTATTTTGAATTTGACGCGTGCTTGGGTGTTTGAAGCACGGAGAAGAGCAGTAGGCTGGGATGATCGTTGACCATTGGGTAGCGTTGCTACGTGGCTTTACAACTCGCTGCGACTAATTAGCCCGCCTTTCATAAAACCCTGAGCCACATCTTTATGTCATGCATCTGACTCTTTGCACGATGAGCCGTATCGAAGCATTAGAGGAATGTGCGGCCACCGTTGAAGCAAGACAGCACAGACCAAAGAAAACGAAAAAAAAAAGAAAACACTACGAGTCCGGTGATAGTGCGGGAGTGATTATGCGGGAGAAAAGTGCCCCCCACTTAGGCCCGCAGATCAATCTGATGAAGCCATAAGACAACACTAGAGAGAGCAACGCGTGACGAATGAGAAATCGCCTAGCACAAGTACCTACTGCTAACAGAGGGGGCGTTGCCTCAGGTTGGCTCAGTATAGCAGCCTGTCCGCAAAAGATTAATTACACCTTCAGACTCCCCTCCTTTCCTTACACAAAGACCATCTTGGGAAGAGAGCTGACCCTCATCGCCACAAGAGGGAGCAAGCACGACGAGGAGCCGATGCTTCATTTGGGTGAATGATGAATCAGGCAATCCTGGGCAGTCAACAGAGGTGGAAGCTGCGGCTTGGCGGCTGCCGCTGCAACGACACGTCCAAGCCTATGGCCTGCTGTGATGCAGAACGTAGGACAGCTTCCTGCCCACCGCACTCCTTACGTGTATGTCAAACTCTTCCTCCTTTCTCGCCCCTTAAAGAACACACAAAACAGCTGGGAGCTGCGCTCATCTTGGAGCATGTCCAGACGCGTGACTAGGTTCGTGCGCATTTCTCGACTACGACGTAGGCAGGTTGGTCAGGGCGCGCGCTTTAGTGTTCACATATACGAGTACCAGAAACAAACAAGCGTTGAAATTTCATTTTTGGCAGGTGATGGTAATGGTGATAACGCGGCTATGACAACGGTAAAAAAAAAGGTCACATAGAGATGATAATCTACGTTCATCTTCAAAAACGCATAAGCACTTTGGTCCAAATCTAAGCAGTGGTTCATTGGTGCCTCTACGATTCTGTTCGAATCCTGCCAAAAATGAAAGTTACGCAGCAGCATGCTATGTCATGGGCTTTACGTAGGATCCTAATGAAAATAACCTTCACTCAAATCAAAGGTATTCTTCATGCATGTGGTTAAATATTGAAAAGAAAAACGATGGATGCTTGGTCGTAAATGCACGAGAGAAAGCAGTAACCATGTTCAACAAACTTCAACGTTACCATCAGCATATGATTCTCATATTGGCTTGAAATAAGGCGTCTTATTTACAGAGCGTATTTTGTATAAGTGTGATTTGAGATTCACAGCCAGTTAGTTCAAGCTTTTACTACCGTCTTTATCTCTAATACATGTTAGGCGTGAAGCCGCAAAGTTCACAGAGGGTCGAAGCACTGAAGCCTGAACATAAAAATATTTTTATGCCTCTCTAGGCGTCTCGTGTGTTAGAGGAGAATGTCACAAAGGCAACACTGTTTTCTGTCTGCTGTTATATTGAGAAATGACAGCCTTTTTTGGTAATAATGTCTACTCCATGCTGTTCAGTTTCTGTAGAGAGAGAGATCGAGGGAAACAAATGAAAGAAAGGAAAGGCAGGAGATTACCTGTAAGAAATAGCCGGTTTGCTACCCTACACTGGAGGATGGGGGAGAGGCACAGGAAGACCAGACATAAATAAATGCATAAGTATATATATATATATATATATATATATATATATATATATATACAGAGACAGAGAGAGAGAGAAGCAAAGAACATGCTCTCAATCACTGCTATTCACCGCACAGGGTTACAGTTAACAGTTTTATTCAAATCTCTGTGTTTCCAATTAGGACGTCCGTGATGAATTCTGAGAGCTGTAGTGACGTTAACCCTCTTCTTTATGGCTCCCAGTACTTTTATTACCAACTGCGACAGCATGGACAAGATATGCTGTACAATTCTTTGTCAAACCTCAGTATGTAATCCACAAACAGGCTTAGATAAAAGTGAAGTTTATATGGTGGGCGTCACGGCACTTGTGCAGTGGGTTATTAAATGTGCCGTACTGAAGAGATTCGGATTAATTTTCACCGCCTGGGATTCTTCGAGCGGTAGCGACAGCACCGTATACGCGAGAATTTTCTGCATTGGAAAACGGGCACCGCGGCCGGGATATGAAGCCCCATCCTCGTGGTCAACAGCGCCATGCCGTAGCCCCTCAGCCACCACGGCGCGTCTGATAGAATTTACCAAGTTGCCCTTAGTGCAGTTTCGTTGCGAGTAATTGCCATTTTAGGCGAAATAAAAAAAATGTACAACGCTAAACAAAACATATTTTTGTAGCGAATAAACCACTAGCCAAGCATGAATAGGCTGAGAAAAAGATAGTGCTAAGTTCACAAGGCTATGCGAAACAAACGCTAACCTCACTCAGTGACCAAGCGGACCATGCTTCACGTGCCTATTAGGAAAACGGCGCCCTTGGGAAGCTCTTGAGTTAAAAAAAAGAAGAAACGTAACAGCAGCCGGTTTCCTTTCCCCTCCACCTTGTTCTTCCATTCATTTATCCGACCTGGCAATTTCTTTATGCTCGGGGCTCCTAAGTCGCTAATTAGTGGCTCTTATCACAGAGGGCCTAGTGCCAGTGCTTTAAGCTAGGCAGACGAGTTTGCACGTGACTCGAAGTACACTGGAAGTCGGAAAAGCCACAACTCCATGCCCATTCATCGCTGTTTTATCGTAGTTTCAAGTATCAGCCCACGAAGCCCTGTGTTAGCCCCCGAGATCGTCGACGTTTAGCTAATTTCCTTCCTTCTTTGCCTTAGCCAGTCCAAAAAGCACTGATCTTGGTCACAAAACTGGTGTCCTTGGCGCAGGAGCCCAAGCGTTTGGCACGTGAAACCATCCCTGGTGCTAGAACATACTTTACTGAAGGGCATTTAGCAATTATATCGCCATTCGCCCCAATCACACCAGTCATCCCCAGCTATCATTTGAGGCAGCTTTTCAGCGATATGCTCCGATCACAGATGGAGCTTAAGCGCCGTTTGGTGATTACGCGTCTATGCTTATGGCCGAGATGATCCTGCCCACGCTACTCCCAGCTCTGCGTGCAATTGTCTGTGCCATTGCAGAAGCAAACACCTGCTAAAGCTAAAAGCACTTCTGTCAGTGGAATCATTGGTGCTTCCACAACCACCAACAGCAACACAGCAGGCTTACAATAAATAATCTTTACAACAACGCTTTCATATTACAGTGAAATGCTAATAGCCTTCGTAATAAGTCAGCTGATTTTAGCAAACTACTAGCTCAACATAACTTTCCTGTTGTGTGTATACAGGAGGCAGGCGTACGAGATTATTTTTGTCTTTCAAAATACGTGATATATAAATCATCGCGCATTGCTCAATATACCAGAGCGATGTTATGCGTGAGAAAAGACCTGCAGTCCTATTTAATGTAGTCGAAGGATTCAGATATACCGGAGTTCGTAGCGTGCAAGATATCTCTTAGAAATACATGAGTCTCAGTGAAAAGTCTATATCTACAAGGTTCTAGCAAAATATCTGTAGACAGCTTGGTGAATGTGTTTGGTTCGCAAACTCATGCGTTGGTTTGTGGGGACTTCAACACACATAACCTCATCTGGGGCAGTGAACATAATGATTCCCGCGGAAGCGTTATCGAGTGCGCCACAGAAAAACATAATTTTACCATGTTAAATGACAGCTATCTAACGTTTCTCCGTGGGTATCGTTACTCCAAATGCACAGATGCTACGCTCTGCTTACATGACCTTCTTGATGGCGTTGAATGTCCAACAGACTTAGAAAGGCACCGCAGTGATCATTTCCCGGTTCTGCTAAAACATCGTCCCAGACGGAGTGAAGGGACCCGGCGCTACTCAAAATATACTAATTGGCAAAATTTTCGTCACCAATTAACTAACTCATTGGGTGAAAATCCGAACTGTCTAAGTTTTGCGTGCAAATATACCTTGTGAGTGTTACAATATCTGCACAAAGCAAGTCATTGTCCCAAATGAATAGGCTGCAGTTGACGGGAAATGCGAATGTCTAAGAGCAATTGGAAGAGGAGCAGAATGTGCTTGCCGTCGCAGCGGAAACCTTGATGACAACAAGATGGCACAGAAAGTTCAATCAACTTCGGCAGACGCTTACAGAAATTAGGTACGAGATGATGGCGAGAACACATAGCGTCGTTGTCTCATTTCACGCAAGTTCCCAGAATATGGTCAGCTGTCCGATCTTTACTGATCCAGTTACCCAGAGCCATCCTTTCTGAGCCCTTGGCGTAGCTTGAAACGCTCCGCAAACATCTGTTGCGGACGAATTCTATCAAGCTATAACCAGACCAGGAAATCCGTTTACTTGCTTACAATTTGCAAGTCCCACAGCACTAGCGGAACAGAATGTTAGTGCGTGCTTTATGTCACATCACCCTGAACTTGATTGAGCTTAGCTTAGATGAATTGAAATGCTCTCTTACGTTACGCCGTAGAAAGACAACTGCAGGTCCAGATGGCGTGATGTATATGACGCTTTAGAACTTCAGTCCAGCCGGTAAAATGGGTCTTCTGGAGGTATTTATTGATATCTGGAAAAGAGAGACTCTTCCAGATTCATGAAAATTATCTCATGTAATTTCAGTAACGAAGCCAGGAAGGACTCCACTTTATTTTGACTCCTACGAATCCGTCAGTCTCACAAGCTGTTTTTGTTAACCAATGGAGAAGATGGTAGACAGCCGACTGGAATGGTGGTTCTTTATGCTCCTAGTGGAATGGTGGTGTGAACACACAGATCAGCTTTCGAACTACATGACAGGTTTTCGACAAAAGCGGTATACAATGGATGCACTACTAGGCATCCTCACATGCGCCGAACATGAACGCATGTGTGGAAATGTGAAAATTGCAGTATTCTTTCACATTCAGAGCTCGTTCGACACTGTAAGTCACATACACGTTCTTGCTGGTATGTTAGAGCTTGGCCTACATGGCTGAACACTACGATGGACATCAAATTTCTTGAATGAAAGAAAAACATTTATGGAAACAATTGAAGGAGAAAGTTAATTATAACGACACCACGCAGGGCGTTCCGCAAGGCAGTGTTTTCAGTGTAAAATAAGTGTAAACAAAACAAAAGATGTTACATTTTCCCCATGTCAGGTAAACTTCTCGCTATCGGACAGTCCTGGAATGGGTATATTCCATAATAGGGATTGTCGATACCGTCAATTTTGTTGGAGTCTACTTCCATAAAAACTTGACGTGGGATACACAAATTAACCACCCTATTTCTCGCTCTTCCAAAGCAATAGGTATATTAGTAAAATTACATTTATTGCTCCCTGCTAGTATCAAGCTCCAAATGTATCATGCATAATTTTTATATCTGACGCTATCGTTTTCTTCTTTGGGCATGACCACAACAACAAATATAACTATAGATTACACGTACCGCATTAGCCGCCAGATATAATTAAAGCCTTAAAATTGCTTATGGTACACTCCGACCATTCGCTGAACTAAAACACACATCCATACCCGTCGCAAAATAATGAAAACTGGGTTATGCTCTACGCACACTTAATTATCAGTAAGGAGATGCTCTGCCACAGGCTTCCAAAACATTTAAATTACCTGCCGTAACATAAAATCGACATTCTAACTAGCAGTAAGAAAGCATTGAGAAGATTCTTGTGTCTTTCGGTAGTAAATATTTGTGAACGCCTTATTAGGTTTTTATAATATTGCTTGCTTATATAGTGTTTCTTGTGGTGTTTAATAACGCATAATAAATGTGTGTAGTAACTGTCATCAATAAAATGCCACGCATTCGCTGTCTGCCTTGTAAGGGGGGCCTGAATCCTAGTCAATTGAACATACGCTCACTTTCTGTTTGGGCTTTCTTAATTTTTTCTTATGAAAAAAAAAATTGAATAACATTCAGTTCAGTTCTATGCGACATCGTTTCAGCGTGAGTTCAGTGATTTCATTATTTAAACATTTTAAGCGAGCTTAGCGATAAATCCAAACTATAAAATGTGCAGTCTATTTGCACAAATCGAAAACCTTATTTTACAGGAACCAAGTTGGCAATTAGAACAAGCTCATCTCGCAAAGATCTATGCAAATGAAGGCTTTTTTATTCCGAGTTAGGGCAATACTAGCTTTGGAGCTTGGCCATATTACGCTGATGCCAGTGCGCATGCACAGCCTGCTCAGCAGAAAGGCTTGTGCGCTTAAGTGTGCACGACGATCACGCCAACAGCAAAACGCTGTATTTGGCCGGTATAGCGTTAAACTATTGCAACCTGTTTTTCTACAAAATCCACCATTAGACCTCCGTGATAGGCCAGAATGGTTCGGGTCTAGCTCACATGGGCGGGCACCACGCAAGAATGGGCAGAGGCTGACTCATTTGGCACTATCGCGGAGGGCTGATGGCCGATTTGGAACAAAAACATATGTTTTTTACAGCGAAGCTGTTAAGGGTTAGTTCCCCCAGGATTGTGCGCGCGTGTAGAAAAAAATCAGAGCCCTTCCACTACTGTGAAGATGGAAGCGAGCGAAGCTGTGACTGTGGTGGGTCTGCTGTAGTGAATATTGCCCCCACTATGAGAATGGGTGTATAGAACCGAACATGTCTATCATGAATGTTTCGATGCATTTCGTAGGCGCTGCAGGGGGAACGTACACCGTCGCGATCACCGTACCAACAAAACGTTTCTATAAAGACTGCTACGCCAATCGCGGCGCGCACACCAGCGCTAAGGCGCTCACGTGGTCACCAGGGTGATCTACGTCATGTAATGACGAAGCAAACTTAAGATCCGGCGAAAACCGCGGTGTAATGCAAACTTTTTTACAATCCTAAGTTTCAAAACGCCGCCAACCCGGCGTTTTCATACGACTCCATGAGCTGCCACGACGTGTTTGAAATTGTTGTACACTACGCTTACGGTTTTCTACGATCGCAATCTCCGGGAACCTACCCTAAAACAGCTTCGCTGTAAAACCTATCATCATCAGCATTTACTCGAGCGTCGTCTTCTTCCACAGCTGAATCGTTGGAACTCCTCGGTTTGCGCTCGTTCCGTTGGATGCCGTGCGAGCATGAGCGCGTTCCAAACACGCGCAGATCGCAACCGTAGACCGACCGACGTGTACAACAATTTCGGCTCCATGTGCGTGGTGGTTTCCCGCCAGTTGGGCCTTAGCACATGTGTCAAAGCGGATGACTAACATGACTGATAGGTCATGACATCAATAACATGACAGGCTCGGCAGTTACGTCACGATTAACGATAATAAAATCACGTGTGGCGCATATCCGCATAGGATATTTGGATTGTTAAACTTCTCCACAATTTTAACAAAGTTGTTTCCACCATCCATATGCGGGTATGAGCCAGGTATATGCGGGTATGAGTTTAAACTTGTTTAAGCTTCCTTCTGATTCTTTAAACGAACTCCTCCGAATGCAAGTTAAATATATCCCCTTGAGTCTTGGTGGCCGCATTTGTGCATGTGAGCTTTCTTACCTATTCTGTCTCCCAGTAGTGGTGCGAAAAATTTTTCACAGATGTACAGTCTAACACGTGTATAACGAAGTGCTGGGCACCTCAAAAATCTTTCGTTATGCAAGTCACTTCGTTGTAGAGATCGCGCACCCTACCGCTAACACTAGAGAAATCTGAGCATGTTCAGCAAGAGAAAGCCTTTATATAAAATGATTTCAAATGAGAGTGAAATAGGCCGCTCAATGTTTGGGCACACCTAATCTCATGGGATGTGACTATTGTCGACCTCATTCCACCGAGGCACACGGCATGCTCCTCGGCGAAACCCGTGAGCCATGCTAGTCAGCGCTGTAGAGCGTCGAATAGCGTCATCGCCTCTTTTGCGGCGAAAATTATTGATTAGTTTACAGGCTAATCATCACAGCTGCCCTCTTTGACATTCGTGTCGTTACCACCCTTGAAGGTTTTGAAAACGTCGTCAATCGTCCGCTCGGTTTATATCACCACGCCATCTTCAACTGTGGCACATTAGTCATCCATTTCAACCACTTCTGTGTTTCAACAAGCAGAACACGAGTAGAACGATTCCTCTGGCAGTGCAACAAACACTGCAGCACTGGATAACGCAGACACGCTTGTCAAGTGCGTCGCAATTGCTGCCCTTAGGGCTAGTGCAGATCGCAGCTAATTAGCGTCTGCGGAGGACAGGGACGGCAACAGAAGGTGGAATTCTTTCTAAAGGAAATCTGCCACAGGTGGCGCCTACATATTTTTGTTGTAAAGGCAAACTCGCTGTAGTGGTCTTCGTTGTAGAGCCATTCGCAATACATATGAAATATAGGAATATGGCCAGGACATAATAAGTCGTTCGTTATACAAGTCATTTCATATTCGAGGCGTTTCTTGCGGAGGTGTTCCACTGTATGCCAATCTGGTAACTGATACTCAAAGACAACACAGCTGTATAAGCCAATTCTCACACCCTTCGGAAGTACTGGCTGGCTCACGGTCTCACTCGAACGCCGTAGTTGGCTGGTCTAAGTGACGGCTACGACGCAGGCTGCGCTGCAGCAGCACTGAGTCAGCTTTCAACGCCGTTGCCGTGCAGTATCTTAGTTTACCTCCAACGTGAAGGCGGTATATATGGCAACGTGAGAAGCGAAAGGTACTGATTACTCTTTAGAAAAACCGCGCATATGAGTTCTCTACTCAAGTGAGATATTACGCAAGGTAAAGTTTATGTTATAATAGTTGATCACTACCTACAAATCCAAATTTAGTGTTCCTTTTCACGTTGCGTTGCACATACATTTGAAATCGAACCACGCCGTCCCACGCCGGCCTCGACCGTCGCACAAAAAGCTTTTGTGCGAAACTCCTCTTAACAGTTGTGCTCTAAAAGTTGCAGTTTCGCCATAAAAGTGCAACATTTTTTATATTTTTTTCAATACCCTAAAGGCCCTAGTGGGCATTACATAGGGGGGTATTTCAGGTGGGTACATAAATATAATGTATAAACAATATAAATAGAAGGCAACAATACTTACAACAAAACAAGAAAACAGAAACAGCAAGTTAATTTGAACCAAGGTGTCTAGAATAGCATAGAAAAAAATAATTTACGAAATACATTGATAACGAGTACAAAGCAATTTGTTACATGGCCGTTAAACCACTATCATCAATACATAGGAAAGAACACTGCATAGATATAGCGTACAAATACCGTATGTGAAACAAAGACCGGCAGATACAGGTTAGGAATGTTTTCCATTTTGTAAATAGCCCAGCAGCGCTGAGTGAAACATTGAACCATCCGATATCTCGGCGATGATGGACGGCAGGGAGTTCCATTCGTTTATGCACAATACTAAAGGCGAATTTTGGATTTCTTTTGAATTTTGGTACTTATTCGTCCGGGCGAAAAT
>NC_051155.1:150669385-150769385 GCF_013339745.2 Dermacentor silvarum | reverse complement strand
AAGCTTGCGACGTGGGGAGTGACGGCCCCCCACTAGCCTTTAATATATATAAGAACCAGCCCAGCAACTGATTTTATTGTTGTTGCAGTACCGCGATCGGTACGGAACGCATAGTTAGGATTCCCGAGGAGCAGCGTGAATACCAGCAGCGGCAAAGCGAAAAGAAACGCCAATGGGACAAGCGGCGGCGCGCTGCCAAAGAGACCGTTAATCCGATCGCGTGGGTCCCGGCCCACGTGGACGATATAACTAACCAAACCGGTTGCAACCCTAATGAGCGGGCCCACTGTCTGGCGCGTGAATTCACGAACCGTGCCCGAGCTAACGGTCCGGCTCGCCCACAGGACAGCTCCTTCAAAGATCCTCTTACAACCTATAATGAAGTTACGTCGCATTACAGACAAAGCATGAGGAAATCCCCTCCCCCCAGCCCGAAACTGAACAGGGCTCTGGCCGTTACTTTCAGGCTCTTACAGACGAAATCTTACCTCACCCCTAGAACACTTAGTTGGATAGAGCCTAACTTCCCGCAGTCGCACGCCTCAAAGCCGAGCGAACGAAGTGTGGTGATTCGTGCACTTAGCTTAGTCGATTTTGCCGCAAAACACACTGCGAGTCTGTGCAGTCATTCTAATCCTCTAATCACGAGCGGGCCGCGCATGTGCGTCAATACCGCGTCAGCGTGATGGTGCCGTCGACAGTCCGATGGCCTGAATGCTCCTACATCGTCCATATAGTTGTTATTGCAATAAAAAAGCCTTGCTTGAGTCATTTCCTGATATCAACTTGCCCCCATGCGTGGACGCTATAATTAACCAAATGGGTTGCAACCCTAATCCTAAAGTCACGCATGCTGCTCCTTCGACTACATGCTCTGGCTTGCCCGTACAACGTGGGCTCCGAACTTCAACACAAGTCCAAGTGGGACGCCTTGTTGATGAGCTCGGAATTCACACACCAATTACAGGCCGTCCAGAGGGCCCGCGACGTCGTCGAGGGTCACCACCTCCCGGTCCCGTCGTGGGCGGAGCCACCAACTTTATTGAGGAACTGTCGGCTCCCCCCAATCATTTTCTTCGGGACACTTCAATAAAGTTTTTGTCAACTGTTAATTGTCCCATAATTACCATTTTGCTAAAGCAATAAAGCATTGCACGCCCCCCTCAGCAGTTGTGGTGGTGGTTCTCAACAGCTTCGTTGGACATTCACTTTGGCACGTCCGGGATGGCGAGCTCACTTTATTGACAGTTAGACCAACTTTTAAGGCGAAGACACCGTTGAATTGAATTTCAGTGATGGTCGAAGACTCTTACCGAAACAGTTGTATGGCAAACAATTGATGGTATAAATGAAGCAAGACTCAGATTTTTGGTAGTGACTATTTTCTTCTGCAACCGTTTCCCAAAGACCACGGACGTGTTACCACACCACGTGAACTTAATGCGACCCATAAAAGGCAAAGCACTCAGGATTCCTTGTAGCGGTTGGCTTATAAGTGCACATGTATACGTAGGTCCGGTTAAACTTAATTCCTTAAGTACTATGAAGCTGAGGAAACAGTATCCTAAAGTATTCCTATTTCTAACTGCCTTCACTACATACTTCCCCCCTTTTTTTGTACTACGTGTGCGTTGTATAGATTTAGGTAGCCCGATCGAACCTTTATTTTTCTGTCCATAGGAATGTAGGTCACGATGGCGCAGGTAAAATTGAAAAAGTGAAAATTATAACCTTACAAATCCCGCTAGCTAGGCAATGGTTATGTTCACATCCATAAAGTCACCGATACGTTACAGAACAACAATCATTAAAGCGAAACGCGATCATTATTTTGATTGCGAAACGCGCCAGTTGTGCAACAAAGTTCAGACGCTTTGTGTTATTAGAAGCAAAAGCAAAACTAAATTAATATTTTTTTGTTGTTAACGCCCGGAAACTGCACAATGGATAAGGAGGTATGTTGTACTGGAGGATTGTGGATTAATTTTGACCACCATGGAGCTCTTTAAAGGGTTTAAAGATCTTTACGCATTATAGAGAAAAAATAAAATATTTAAAGTAATATTTCAAGACAATGCGCCACCTAATTTCGGAGTTATACATTGAATACCACGAAAATAAAGATCAAAGTTCTGTATTTATAAGTTTGTCGTGAAATTCTATTGTTGGTACGTCATTGTGGTGGCACCAATTTCAATGTCTTCTCTAGTATTTCAGCCGTTGAGAAGCATAAAGGTTTTTCAGACTTCCTAAGTTTAGTTTTCTGCTTATTTACGATACAATGCATTCGATCTTTACGCACAGGAATTAAGCTACGCACGAGCAGATGCCGTCTAAATTCGTGACGTCACGGCTGGCGGGTGCGTGAACTTCGTTTAGTTAGCGAACAAGTGGAAGTTTATTTCAGGCAACCAGACAAAAAAAGTTACGAGTGCCTAGGGAATCGCGATAAGGCTATAAAGCCTGGGAGGACGCCTGCCCCCGAGAACCTAAATTCACCATTAAAATGACGAAATGCTCACTGTTACAATTTTATAAAAGCTATACCAATGCTGAAAAAAAGCAATAGTCATAATACACAATATGTGGGTGTGTACAGTAACACTTCACTACATATCAAGTCAATAAAATTATTACACTTAAGTCACCAAAGTTACAGAAGTGAAACCAAAACGATTAAAAAATTTCCGCAGACAAATGACAGCGAAATATTGATTTTCGTGACTCAGCTTTCCAAATGACACAAAGTGTAAAAAAAAATCAAACACCAAGTACTTTTTTAGACAACATGACACATGGATTCTGTTTGTATTGATGATAAAAATAATAAATAAAATTGTACCTTTATTTTAAAAACACGGTGTAAGTTGCCTTGAAATAACTTCAAGACTTGGCGTCGCCAATTTTCTCGCTTGCCAAGCCTCATCTAACGGTAAGAGTGAATTTTTTGCTATTGCGGAAGTTTAATTTACCAAGACAGCTCCAAATTGACTTCTTCTATTAAATGTTGATTTAACACCACACACATAACAGTAGAAAATCGTTTTTGCATACGTCCTCCATCGAAATGCGTCCACTGCGCGGCCAGGACCAAACCTGATTCTTTATGCTCAATAGTTGAAGGCAGCAGCCAATTAACCGCGCAGTGGCACGTGGAGAAGAAGACGGGAAACATAACTACTGCCGAAGCGGTGCGCCTTCAATTGCCCTATAATCGGCTTTCTAACAGACGTTCCAGTGTTTCCTTGTTTAAAAAACAAATATATTAAAGCTTTATTCGTGCGAAAGGAATAAAATATTCTTATATCCTTGAAAAATCTTAAGTTTATTGGAATTCCTTGATCAATAAATGATTGGCAATGTTTTCAGAAAGAATCTATCACTCGAAGGTACAGAAGTTATTTAAACTAAACAAGAATGAGTAAGACATCTAGAATACATGTATAGTATTTTACAATTTCTCAGAGTCATGCTTTTGCTAAATTCTTCTCAGAAGTATCATATATCGTGTTTAGGGCGATATATTCCCCCGCCCGAGTGATTTCTGGCCGACGGGAAGTCATGACTTCTGTCTCGCTTTGAAGACGAAATTTTCATTGTGGTAACATCACTCAGCTGGCGAGCGACTGCGAGGAGTGCATATTTTACGCTCGTGCAGGCATAAAAAAATTGCCCGCCAATCCACCCTGTGAAGGTGGTTGGAAAGCGAAGCTTTTTACGCCACCCTCACGGTGACTGCGGCGCACTTGATATTTCACACACTACAACGCAACTTTAACCACGGCCTTTATTATTCCTCTTTAACCACGGCCTTCTTCTGCCGCCTTTACTTTCCGTGGTCTACCCATAGTGGGGTAGTCTAGAAAATGAACCGAAGCAGTTACTAGGCTGGAAGGGTTTCGAATGACGTCAACCCTCTTTCAAGCAGCTGCATAAGCTTTGCAACAGCTGCAATCTAATCTTACGGACCGCGCCGAGCCTGTTTCCGTTGTTTGCCCGCAGCCCTTATCATCCATCATGTTGGCTCATCACTTTGAAGCTTGTTTGTGTGGTTTTTCTTGCGAAAACGAGTGCTTAGTTGTACGCTGATTGCCTGAATTCAAGTAAGCTATACTGCTATACCTGCAATTGTTAGCGGTTCGTCGGGATCGTTTTTTGCTTATAACGACGGACACGACAGAACCCTTCGCTGGTAGAGGTACAAAGCTTCGCTTTAAAATGCGCACTCGTGTGGGAATAAAAAACAAAAAAAAAAGTTTCGGAGACAGATGTGAGGAGGGGAAGGGGGGGGGGGGAGGAGGCATCCGTTCTCCTTCTTCACTTAAGGTGGATACACACGCGAGGGCAAAATCCCGCCTGCTCCGCGGACAAACAGTGACGTCAGCACTTGAATCCGGCGCAGCCGAATTAGGTCGCATTCGCACAGCCGGACCGCCGTTTACGGAATCCGCGTGCTTACTCTCGACTCCAACGTTTACTAGCAGCTGCGCGTTTGCATACTCGGCGTGCCCTATATGTTATAGTGCTATGAATCCCTCAACAAGAACCAAAAGAGTGACGGTTGCCTCGTCACTTAGCGTTTTCTTGTGCACCTCACTCATGTTGAAGTCACGCAGGCTGCGCGGTCTGAGTAAATAGAAATGCGCGCGCAACCACGACTCGCCCTTCCCGCTTCATCACAACAAAATACACGCGGTCACTGCTGCACAACGAAATCACACGTGGCTCCAAGTCGATAACACGCCATCGTAGCCACGCCAATGCGTCCGATGTTGACAGGTTTGACGCTGACTACGCTAAATTGAGGTCAGACGACCGCCAAACGGACGGATGGAAATACCGGCGAGCATTTTCAATCCGTACCGCGAGCGGAGGAGCCCGGACTAGGCGAGGGGGGCACGTTTTGATGACGCGTGCGTCACGTGATACGCCATCCGCTGAGAAAATTCCTCCTCCGTCCGGTCGTGTGAATCCACCTTTAGCAACAGTGCGGCCACAATGCCGCGTCGCACCTTGTACGTCTTTTGTGCTGCGACAGCGCTGAAGTCGCACAACTTCTATGTCGTCTCGGGCAAATATAATCTAAGAAGCAAACGGGGGAGGCTCTGCTCCAGCGAATGGATCTCGGCGAGTGGAGCATGAATGAGGAAGCGCGGAACGAAGCACCGAGCCGAGATATTTTCACGGAGATAGCGAGAACGGAGGGTTTCTGGCTTACACGAGGAAAATACGTTTACGCCTGAGGGCACTGCTCGCGCCTCCACTCGTGTGACGAGTGCTCCCGTTAATTTCCTTGAGTAGTCTTTCAACGTGCGCAGTTGGCATATTCTCCTTACCAGCATTTCAATCGCATCCCTTTATTTATTATCTGAAGCCCATCCGCGTTTGCCATGTTGGGGGGTAAGTTTAACAAGTACTTACTGCTCATTCACTCTTTGGTGCCGAGCCAGAAAGAGGCGTTCATCCAAAAACAGTAAAACAGAAAGAAAACATAGCGACATCCCTTTCCGGTACAAAAAAAAATCGCCGAATATACTAATTAATAGTGATGAAGCAATGACACGACGTGCTTCAATCTAACGCAGAAAAAAAATCAGAAAGAATAAACGAGTAGTTAACGGAAATACAGTAAACAATCAAATGCAGTCGAACTAAAAACGCTTCAGCGACGAACGGAATACCGCAGTATCTCCATGTCCCTAATTTTATTTCAACCGCTCTTGCATTTCACTTTTCACGAAAGCGCGGACGTATTCTTCCGCTCTATGCTCACAGTGAAAACGAGTGTCACGTGACACCGGGAAATACAGGCTGTGAAAGAACGCCACTTGGGTAGTGCGCGCCTCCTTCGCCGACCTGTCAAGGGGCGCTGTGGTAAAAAAAAGGGGGGCTTTTATGCTCGACTTACACATTGCATTGGCAGAAGGCAAATGAGTTCAGAGAAGAGGAAAACGACAGTGACAGCTGCCCGAATCCGGTACCCTCGCAAGTATACCATCTAGGCTCTACATCTACCGTCGCAACTGTTCCCTAAGAGGAAGGCGCCACGTGCAAACAACTGTAACGGTTCGTGGACCAGGACTGACGCAAAGGGAATCAATGGCAGGGATTAGTGCAGTTATGCGGCGCAGAGGTTATTTTCTACGGTGGGAAGAAAGAATAAATAGTCGGAAGAAAGAACAAATAGATGACGTGAGGAGGCAAACAAGTCGTAGGAGAAGCTGAATCGTAGCTCAATCTGTTCGCTGCTTGCTGAAGAGGTCTCATTTCCGCTCTAAAAAGTGTGCTGGAAGCTGACATTTTCTATTTCTGAGCTTAATCACATATTCCAGCCAGTTCACAGAGACCGCAGTCACTGTAGCGACCTACTTCGATACGCTGGTGGTGATAATCGCGTTCCTCTGCGCAACGAAATTACTCTCTGAACATATATTTTATCGCAATGGCACATATACCGATTGTACAAGGCACATTCTCGCCATCGTCGTCGATGCCATGCTGCACCAAATAAAGTCCGAATGTGAAAAGAACACGCGGCCAGCGCGCCGTATGTTAGTGCTCACCTGATGCGCTGTGGTTGCAAGGGCAAGCGCGCAAATGCGAGCCGAGAAGGATGGTGGCTTCATGCGCGCCCTTCTCCCGCGCGCTCAATGTAAGAGGCCAATAGATCGAGTCCACGCTACCCTACGTCCGGGCTAGAGAAGGAGGGCGCGGGCCTCCTCCTCTAACCATCCCGAGGCAGCGCACGGCTACCCCCCGCAGCGCCTTAGTAACCGCAGTTGAACGCGACTGGCTGAAACGCCGCCGGCGACGCTCGGCGCCCTTTGCAACCGCGGTGTAGGGTGCCTCGATGCCAGCGCCGCCGTTCAGGGTGGTGCCATCCTTTGACCGCCCCCGCGCCGCCGCTTTCTCACTGCGACGCCATCTTGAATCACAGCGAGCGGTTGCGATTTCTTGGTGCCGGTGCTTAGTTCGAGACACAGTGCGCGCGGATACTTCGCTGACGCTTCTACTTGCTGGACAGTGTTCAGCCGCATGAATGACAAGCTTGTCAAGTGCATCGAGTCGACATGACGGGCTGTTGTGTTCCCAAGTGCACCGGATCGACGCGTAAAGGCCTTCGTTGTTTACGCTTCCCCTGGGACGCAGAGCGAAAGAAGAGATGGGAAGCCCAAGTAACGCGGTATCACTGCAAGGCAACGGATAGCTCCTACATTTGCGAGGTAAGTGTCAAGAAAGTTTAGACTATCGCACCGTGTTTTTCATTTAAATAAGAAAGTATTCTCTGATCCTCGATCACGTACCTACGTTCGCTCACGAGCCACGAACTAAGCACTGCACCGATGCTGTCTGATTAGCCTATGGTTTGCGAGCGCGCGTCGCATCGGCTTTTAGCGCTTTGATCGGCGCAGTCTATGCGAGTAGTATCCTTATTTTAAGGACTGACGAAGATGCTTCGCCGCGAAATAGTCTTACATTAGCTACAAATCGTCACGTAAACCACCTATTTTACTTTTTCACGGGAAGCACACACTGTGTGTGTCTCTTGTTTCTTTTCTTCTCTCAGTTTCTCTTCTTCGCAACTGGTGATTTGGGACTAAAAAACGCAGTGCTTCTTCTGGGGAGAGCGGCTGTTGTGTACATGGCAAGCGAAGCATTGTGACTTTCTCTGATTTCTCAGCAGATATCTTGCGGATCTCAGGTTGTTACGTTATATAGCAGATTTTTTAGACGAATATATTTGTAGCGTGGTGCTCGTAAGCCGATGGTCATTCGGGCTCATTCCCGATCATAGTGGGTACTGTGACGGTCTTTAAATGCCTGTGCACGGTATGCCCAGGTGTAGTAGAGTTAAGGGGCATCATGGGACCAAAATGTTTCGGCGCTTTCTGGCATGATGTCTATTGTAGCCTGCGCATTTCATCGAAACGCGTGAAGCGAGGTAATACAGCATTACATCTGCGAAATTTTATTTTATTGCGATAGCAATTATATGGACACTCCAAAGCAGATTTCTGCCGTCGGCGTCGCCGTCGCCGTGAGGTTCCGTATGACGTCAATGGAGATGAAATTGTCGCCGCGCGCCGCCGAACGCTGTGTGTGCGAGTGAAAGGGCGCGAGGGACGCGCGCTTTCACGGGGAGTGAACGCACGGCGGAGAACAAAAGCGCGTTCTGCGCCGTGCTCCCTTAAGGGCTGCAGAAGTAGGCGTCTCTTTCCTCCTTTACAATCACCATATATGTAGAACAAACGCGCCTTCTTCCGACGCGTGAAAGGCTGAGGGGGGAGGATGAGGCAAGGGAGGCGACGTTTAGCTGCGGCACCAAGTGCCTATTTATATCAGAGGATCCGGCAACAGTCACCAACGCCGCACGCATTTTGTGCGAACGCGGGCAAAGCGCCGACGGCGTCGACAACAGTTCTGCGTGTTGCCGGTGCTGCTGCATGTCCAAGTTTATACAGCTGATAAAGCTACTATCATTACTCCGTATAGCTCTCTACAAATTTGCTATCGCAATTGATGCTTCGCCTTTCAGGTGAAACTGCGACAACTTTTTTTAAGCACTGTAATGGGTTCTCTGTATTTACAAGGCAACTTTTCATATCAATAATGACTTTTGTTGTTTTACTTGTACTTAGAAACACTTTGAAGAGGACCAGTACGAGGGAAATCGACAGGATGGGCGCCGTCTGTTATAAAGTCAGCAGCCCTACATCATCATGGACTATATTTTCGAAGTGAATAACATTGCTAATCTGTATTTGACTGTCTTAGTTTCATTTACGGTTTTGTACGCGATATGTATGCAGTGTTGTTTATTTCTTCAATGTAGTTATCACTGTTCTGATGGTTGTTTATAAAATGTTCTGTACTCGCCATCGATGTGTTTGGCTGATGCGACGTATTCGGTGGTAGCTGATGTAGTCTGGCAGGATATCTTCATTATTATTACCCGCGGTTGTGTTTTCTTGTTTGTATTCTTGTTTTCAATTTATATCGTGTGTAATAAAGTTGACGTACTCACTTGACCCCCCCCCCCCAAGTAATGAATAAATTAAAAAAGTTGTCGCAGTTTCACCTGAAAGGCGAAGCATCAATAGCGATAGCAAATTTGTAGAGAGCTATACGGAGTAATGATATTAGCTTTATCAGCTGTATAAACTTGGACATGCAGCAGCATCGGCAACACGCAGAACTGTTGTCGACGCCATCGGCGTTTTGCCCGCGTTCGCTCAAAATGCGTGCGGCGTTGGTGACTGTTGCCGGAGCCTCTGATATAAATAGGCACTGCGTGCCGCAGCTAAACGTCGCCTCCCTTCCCTCCCCCTCCCCCACGGCCTCTCGCTCGTCGAAAGAAGGCGCGTTTGCTCTACATATATGGTGATTGTAAAGGAGAAAAGAGATGCCTACTTCTGCAGCCCTTAAGCGAGCACGGCGCAGAACGCGCGTTTGTTCTCCGCCGTGCGTTCACTCCGCGTGAAAGATGCGCCCCTCGCGCCCTTTCACTCGCACATACAGCGTGCGGCGCGCGGCGACGATTTCTTCTCCAAATGACGTCATACAGAACCTCACGGTGACGGCGACGGCGACGGCGACGCCGACGGCAGAAATATGCTTTTGAGTGTCCATATAATTGCTATCGCAATAAAAAACTCTCCCTATTGCAACGAACGCGAAGAGCACGCGCAACGCAAGGGAAATTAACCGCCGTGCGCGAGTGGCTGGCTACGGTAAAGGAGGCGTGACGTGTAAACCAAAATACAACAGCGAAAAAGAAAAACTTCCACACACAGGGGGTCCCACACCTTATATACCCAGCATCGAAGCGCAAAAAAAATAGTGTGTATTTCAAACATATATATACACACGGCATGTTAAATGTAAATTGAATTAGGCAACTTGGGGCATGTTCCCGGCGCCACACATTTACGTCTTCGACCTTCGACGAGTTAAGGGCTATTAGTTATAAAGATGTGCAGATGCAATACCAATAAAAAAAATCCGCATCAAGGCAGAGCACTTGGAAGCGCGCCGCGAGTAACATTATTATGAACGCAAGCGTAGCCGAGTGTGAGCTCGTGTGAATCAATATGGCGGCGCCAGCGGGGTTGTCTCCACCCTGAACGGTGGCGCTGACATCGAGGCACCCTACCGCGGTGAGAGTACGCCGCACCACCTAGCGCTATTTACGCTAACCTAACCTAACCTATCGTGGGTGACGCGCAAAGGCAGGAATCCTCACGGCGTGAAATCAGAGCGTCGCCGGCCGCGTTTCGGCCAATCGCGTTGAACCGCGCTTGCTAAGGCGCTGTGCCATCCAGATTTTCAATATACGCCGCCGGGATGGCCCGTCGCTTCATGCGCACTGTGTTCCTGGGTGCCTAGTGCTGGATCTATATTGTGCCTTGTCAGTATGTGCCGCGACTAGCCCCTACGTTCAAATTGTAGTTAAATTGATGCTAAAGGTTTTGACCAATTCATTGATTAATTTCTTTCTTTTCATATAATAACAATTTTGAGTCTAGTGGGCCACATCTTGTTGCACATATTTTCGCGTAATGTAGAGTCAATATTCCCAAGCCAGATAAAATACCCTAAAGAAAACAAAAAAAAGGGAGAAGGAGGAAGAGGAGGAGTGTTTCCATTGGCCGGGGGAGCTAGCTTTGCCAAAGCCACCGACAGTTTATCCGCCCGAGCGCTATAATTATCAATTATCACTAATTGCAGCACGATTGTTACTCGAATGTATGCTGCAAAGTATGAAGATGCAGTGAACTTCACGGCATCGAAGTAAAAATTTCAAGTAAATTGAATCGTATGAAACTGTATCATCAAATATTTAAAAAATGTTTTTAAACACTGTAAATATACTTGTGCACCCTAGTATTCGCTGTAGAAAGACACCCATCTCTATGTAACATATTTGTACTGCATTTATTTGCAAAAAAGGAGATAAAAAGACCGTAATGAAATACTTAAGCCTAGTCAGATATAGAAAATTGCTGTCACGCCAAGCTGTTTCAGAAAGAAAGAAAGTCGAAAGTATTAATGAAGCACCGCGATGGAATGACAAGCAGCAACTGCTAATGGTCCGAAGACGTCATATAAGTCTTGAGCTCGCGGCTTTTCTTCTTTTCTAGCTCGACAATTTTAATGACAAGAAATGTCCTGCTACGCTGCGATTAAAGGAATTTGTCGGCGTCATATATGTGCACCAGCTCTCAAAGCTTTGAAACGCAGCTTTGGGGTGGGGGAGTACAGCCAAAGAGAGAAATGTGGTTCGATGCCATTCGTAATGGAAAGCATTTCAGATATGTCCGTTGGATAACGGAACAAGAAAAAACGGAGCTTCTGATCGCTTGAAATACTTTAGTTCTTGCGCCGCTTATCAGAGTGTAATTTATTTATTTTATTTATTTTATTTACGAATACTGCAACCCTAACATAGGGTTTTGGCAGGGTGGATACACATTTGCTAAATTTACAAATCGCCAAAACAAATAAATATAAAACAAGTAAGGTATGTACACGCTTTCAGACAAGACAACGGTTTGCAATAAACAGGATAATAGGCAATAAACAGGATAAAATAATGCGTCCTTTATTCCTTATCTTTCAGACCTCCTTTAAATTTTGTTTAATTGGAAAAAAGGGCCACCAATAAAAAGTACCTTTGAACTGAGGGCAGGCGCAAACTGATCGTAAAGAGAGGTCATAAAATAACAAGAAAGGCGCAAATCTTTACCTTTGCATTCAAGAGCATTCTGAGACATAAATTGATGCGCAGTGTAGGAGTAAAACCAGTAGGAGAAACATTATCGTTTAATCTGGGTTTCGAAAAGTGCAATAATCAACCTTTATTAAATAATGTTTATAACCTAGAAGACTTGCCTGGTTAGAACGAGCGTCTGATAGTCACAGTCCTCGATGCTGTACTTGTGTACTTCGCTGACAACAATCCGTTCGCTGTCTCCGTGTTCTGCAGGCGACTTCTTCGCAAACCATTCAGAGGCCCGACTGCGAGCCTGTACAGTACTCTTAGCCCTGCAAAGCCAAAACACAGTTCCACATCAAAGAAAAATTTGACCAATTTGCTCACCCCAATTTTCCTGCCGTGGAGAGTAGTACATTTGTAGAAACAAAAATGCTATAAAATGGTATTTCGGATATAACCTAATTATTACACTACGCATTTATTAGTAAATGATTCGTAGAAGTACCCACACTCGAAAACTCTCTCCGGTGTATGAAGGAAAGTTATTCTAGGTTATGCGGAGAATTTCACAAGTGTAAATTAAATTTTTAAAGCATCGCAACACCCTAGCATATATGACGCGTTGGGCATTACAAGATCAGTCGGCATATGGATCCGCCCTAATTTACATAAACTAGCGAAGACGTGCGAAGTGCTCGTAAGGGCACCAAAGGTCGACATGAAAGAGTGTCTAATAAGATGTCCTCATCTCCGCGTCCTGTTTTTTTTTAAGTCTGACCGCTTCGCAAACGCATGAGTAAAGCCGAAGTCTATGAAGTCGGCTTTTCCTCGGGCGAGTTGGAATTGCATACTGGTATGGGTTGCGTTTTCGAAGAAACACGGACACCGTATGGCACACAGAAAAACGAACGGGAGCGCAGTATGTGGGCCTTACTGTGTCTTTGTCTTCGAAAACGCCACCTATATCGCTATAAAGTTGGGACCCAGCGAGTGCTATGCCGACCTACTTGCAAAAAGATCTAGGTGTCCTTCACGCGCTTTAGCCACTGCACATAGCAAACTGTTGTGTATGCTGCCACGAATCTCACTGCGCCTGTCCACACTCTGTACGTATGGGCGCGCTGAACAGTTTTCGCGAAGCGTGGTAGATTGAGCATCCCAATTCCTTCTGTCTATGCGTGTCGAGTCGGCTGTCACGTCACCGTCACCAGGGGCCGGACGAGCTATGAGAAAGTATAGCGGTTTCCATACTAACATTAACGCCACTGCCGGACGATACCGCATGAACCGATATGTTGGACCATGATTTGCGTCGGCTTTGCGCAAAGAGTGGGGCCTACGCACGTTTAAACAACCCAGTATATTCCCTTGTTCTTACAATTTATGTCTACCGGATCGTAGAGGCGACTGGATGGTAGTTTCACAATCTTGTGCATAATTATGGTCCAAGTTCTTATAGCGCTGTATATAGGCGCTTATAACATAAATACATATATATTTAAGCAAGGGATGCGGATTGGTTGTCAACCTTTTGGTTGGCAGATTACGGTTATGCTGGCCAAGTAGTTATCAGGTACCGAGAGAATGCAAAGTAAATGGACAAGCTAATCAATTTAGGTGGAAGCGCATTCAGCAGGCATTCACAATTCTTCAAAATCTTGCGAGTGTCAGCCAAAGGACCTTGGCAAAACATAGGCTGAAACTAGAGACAAGGCTTCGTAAAACATTGCGAGGTTAATATTAACGCCTAGTGTTAAGGGCCCCACGTCGCAGAGAATCCGGCGTCGGCGTCACCGTGGGCACGGGCGCGCCGGTGTTGTTGGCGGAAATATTCATCCCGAACCACCCCGACTGCACAGGCTCTCCACGTGAAACAAGACGTTAGTGAACAAAATTAAATTTCTCAAAGTGAAATCCGTCAAAGTCGTAGGAGTACGACATAACCACAACCTACAGACGTGACAGCGTCGGATTGTAATTTGAATATAGAAGAAAACATAATTGTCTTACACCCCACTTAAACACAATCCCAGTTTTCAGCATTTCTTCAATTCATACAGCGGCGCTCCGCGGTTTCTTCCTTGCAAAAACACCATCCAGCTGGCACTCGCCTCCTCGGCAGTCGCGCGCGGAGGCGAAGTTGAATAAAAAAGCTGCAGTTGCTGGGAAGCCTGATAAGCAGCCAAGCATCTTTGAATGCTATCGCGTTTCACTCTTAAAGGCGAAGCTTAAGCGTCGTCCAAATTTTTTGAGTAACATTTATAATTGATGCCAGCAGTGTTTCACTACATACACGTTCGAATTTTAACGAAAGGTGAACACAATTACGGAGCATTCTCCGTGTCTTTCTTTCGTAATTGCAGCTTCTCGCCAATCGCCAGAACGAAAAATTGGTTGTATGTTAATGTAAGCCACTGAATTGTTTCTGTCATGCAATTCCCTTTAATAATTAAAAAAATGATGTCTCCTTAGCCGTTCAACCCGATCTCAAATTTTGGCAAACAATCGGGCCTGTCCAGAAGCCTTTCTTTTCTACAAACAACAGTACTAGCAAAAGCGTGCAAGAAGGCATTGGACTTCAAGTGAAATTGTCTTCAATAGAATGAGAGAGAACCAATAGATAAGACAAATGAAACAGTTACCTGCCTGAAACAAACAAAACAACCACTTCAAACAACCCATTCAAAATGTTTTCAAACTATATTTAATTCCAAGTGAAATATTCAGTGGCAGATTACGCTCTTTGCCCAACTGTTGTTTCCTCACTTATACTGGCTTACTGAAAAGTTTGCGGGCGAGCAAGGCCTCTCTTGCTCAGACAGCGTTGGCTTGCAGGAGAAAGAAATTGCGAAATTACCAGGGTTAAATTTCGCACAGACAGTTTTCTGCTGCTTCGGTTTAACTCAGTCGTTGTACCAAATCGCATTGCACTCAAGAAATGAGCTCAGGTTGTGCTACGCCGAATAACGCAGTTCGACCAATCGGGAATTCAGGGATTTTCGTGCTTTCTGAGAGAAACGACGGATTCCCGGAGGAGCTGCCTAGGTGGGAACACAGTGATTCTCGTTTAATTTGAGCTTTCACAAGCCGCTCGCAGGGCCAGAAGGAGGCGTGTAAACCAATTATGCAACATGTATTGGTAAGTATCCAAGTGTAAGCTTGTTATCACCAGACCTTACGCGCCTCACTTTTAAAGGTTCCTTTATTTGCTGACTCACCTCGACCTCTAAGGGCCTGTGAATGCATAGCGAGTCAGTGTCGAACCTAAAGCGTAGTTTTGGCCACTGTTCCCGATCACGAAATAGAAAGAAAAGAACAAGCAAGAACCAGTGGCAATGATAGATTAGGTGGAATTTGACGTCCCAAAGAAGCATTAAAGACACTGTAGTGGGGGCCCCCGGATTAGTTTTGATTACCTTCTTCTTTCTGGATTTTTACGTGCCAAAACCGGTTATGATTATGAGGCACGCCGTAGTGGAGGGCTGCGCATTAATTTTGATCACCTAGGGATCTTTAACGTGCACTACAACGCAAGCACACGGGCATTTTTTCATTTCGCCTTCATCAAAATGCGGCCGCCTCGGCCGAGTTTTGATTACCCAGGACTCTTCAAGGGCCATCTGCAACGAAACTTCACTTTGGCGCAATTGGTATAAATGAGTAGCATATGCCACTGAGTCAATCTTGACCAAGCCGCATAGCTGGTAATTGTATAGTTTATTCGCTAGCAGTCCTCAAACAGCCCCTAAGCAGGTGATGGAGACATGCACAAATTGTAGAAAAATAAAAATAAAATAACAGAACTCAAGCAAACTGTGCCGTGACCCTGGTTGTATCTTGTTTATATTATTGCCCCTATTATATTGCTCTTTTTCTTTTATCCCTTTTGGTCCAGTAAAATTATGCCGAGTAAATGAACGACTAAATGGGCCATACCAAATTTCTTAAAATCAATTAGTGCGACGGCCAACAACCTTTCGACTTTATAACTACATATGTATATACAGGTTGTCGACAGCGGCACGAGTTACAAAAACAGCATAAAGGAAAACAAAACCTTGAATAATCGCGCCGAATCACGTAGGCGGAGAAGCGCGCACACCTGCTTGGCGTCTCCTGTTACACACCGAGCTCGAGAAGTACGAACGAGAGCGGAAAGGCGCGCTCGGCCATGCAGTTGAAGCAAGAAAAAATTGCCGTGTGACTGGCCGCTCGAGGTACTCTGTGTGAACTCATGGGCTTCATTAGTGGTTGGAAAAACACTTTTATGTAGCATGTATTGACCAACAGAAAGCTGTATCGGGTAATTATCGGGTATCGGGTATCGCGAAAGCTGAAATTTCCCCTATGGCACTTTTCATCTAATTATAATATTTGATCGCTTGACAATGTAATGAGGACTAATTATGTAATTAGGCTGAATGCAAGAAATAATCTGGGTATCCTCAAGCGACAGCAAACAAAATACATTGGTTCTGTCCAGCTACGTGGCATTTGCATAATTTGAAAGTTTGGCTGAAGTTGGATGGGGCAACGGCTATATTTACAGGAACCAAATGTCAACAAAAAGCCAACTTTGTAATGTTTTCTTATTGTTGTTTTTTCTTGACCTTTTGTCCCTTAATAAATCTATCGTGCTTTATAAATCTAACGTGCTTAATAAATCTATCGTGATCAGTAAATCTGTTCAGTCACAGTCGTGTCGTGCAACTTTCTGCCCTTTGTTCCTGTTCGTATGCGCTGTGTTACGCGTTCGAGATAAAGTAAGCAAACTACGCATGCCTGAAGCTTGCGTCCTTGAAAGGAAACAGTAGATTTACTGAAAAATTAATTCTCACAAAGTTTATACTAACGTGCAAAGTAATCCTATACTTTTAGAAAGCTTCGACGTCCGCTAAAATTTATATTGTGCTTTAAAACATTTTTTTTGGTCATAGCTGTATCTTTGGCACAGTTACAATTCCAGAGATTCTAGAAACCTGCAGACTTACTGGGTTTTCAATAGTTGGCTGTTGTTATCGACTGTTAATGAGAAAGAGCAGGGATAGATCCAGAAATTTACGCATGTCCCGGCCGGAATCTTTATACCGCCTTAAATCATACACATATTAGAAAGCTGTAGGTATCTGAATAAATAAATAAATAAATAAATAAATAAATAAATAAATAAATAAATAAATAAATAAATAAATAAATAAATAAAATTATGTTGTTCCACGCTTTCTATAATGTTTGAAGTAATATGCGAACGCGTACATTTTTCGTAATTTACGATGCTATTGATCTCAACAAAAGTTCTTTATTAGTTGGTGTAGCTTATAGTGTGGTATTCGTACCTTCTATAAATAAGGACCCCTTAGCAAACAAAACACAAGTAGCAGTACTTACGAGATAATGGAGAACCGAAACCAGGCAACCGTTGCTTCACATAACAAACATGAAGATGTCAAAAGAAGCACTATGTCATATTCAGACGCAGTGCGTATGCATCGCCAGCCGTGCCAGCGACAATTTTTGACCGTATGAGAGTGACACAAAAGTTGCCGAGAAGCGAGTCACCGCAGAACCAGGGGGCGGCTCAGAACCTTCTCCGAGAAGCCAAATTTCCGAGCAGAGATGAAAGAAGGACGCCACGTCGTGCATAATACCCGTGCTCGAAGCCTGCTCTTATGCTTGCGAGTAACACCACCACCTCGTTTGCCATGCAAGGTGAACTTTCCATCTTTTTAAAGCCTGTCCTGATGACAGGTAACATGTTTGCTAGGTGTCCTCATGTGCTTAGTCGGCAACTGACTTGGTTGTAACAACAGGCGGGAATGAAAACTTGGACACCCGGGAAGTCCCATATTGTTGGAATGCCAACACATAATACGGAGCGACATGTCTCGGTTTTGGTTTAGCAGAGCTGCCTTCACGCTCTAGACAGGAATGAACATTATCACTGAAGCCTTACAGTCATAGCTTGTGTACTCTAATGGCCAGAGACGTAGTACGACATCAATCACCCCGTCTTACATCTGCCTTATCGCGGTGTTGTCGTGAATACGCTTAGCGAGAACGCGGGTGCGTCTCAGCTAGCAGTCAGAGCCACACCACTTGAAAGTGAAGTGACAGAGCTCATTAGTACGCATTCATATGTTCGTGTGCGTGCTGATGACAAAAATGGTATTATAGAACATCTTTGCTCGGCTGGAGCTGTTTCCGTGTGCCATCATCCAAGGAACACGTAAGTGCATTGCGACATAAAGAGACAGACCTGACAAAGCTGTACAAACCACCCGCTTACACGTAAGGCCGGGTTGCTGGAAACATGTGGCTTGACGGAAGCTAAACAATAGCTTGCACTTTCTTAAAATAACGGAACGGGCATCCAGCATTGCGCCCTAAACTGTTTCTTTGTGCTAAATAAATAGAAAAATAACAGCCACAAAATAGTCAGCAAAGCCACTTAGAGTGTTTTCATTTTTGCTTTAAAAGCATGTTTTAATTCATCGGCGTTCAGTTGGGAAGAAAACATGATTCGCTGCAGGATTTAAAAGAAAACGTTAGACAGCGTCATGCCAGAGTGGACAGAGAAAAATTGCGTAACAATCGCGGACAACTTTGCAAATAAACCTTATTTCGAAATAAACATAAATATATAACCTAGAAAATCACATTTTCAACAACTTGTTAACAGGTTCTCTTTTTGAACGGGTGGAAAACATTTAAATAGTATCACGTTCAGCAGTTAAGAATTACGCATGTCATTATTGACAAAACTAGCAAACGTAACGCTAAAGCATTTTTTTGAATACCACTTCCTTAGGGTTGAAGAGACATAAAAGTAGCTTATTTTGCCTTGAGTTCAGCAAACCAAACTAAAGGGCAGGGTTCTTCATCAAAATAGTAATACAATAAAACACCCTGACCAAAGTGAATGTGGGCCAAACCAGTGATGAAGTTTCTTTCCTTTATTATGCGCTCATATTGGACGACCGGAAACGAGGTGAGCTAATCACTGATTGGTAAAAAAATACGCCAGAAACTATCTAAACATAGATTTAAACTGTAATCCAACTAGCAGTGAAGCAATGTATTGGCACAACGTATTGTCACAGCCGAAACGGGTCAGGCATAAAAAGGGTGTACTGCGGCTGGGCTCTTCGCTCATGCATCCCTCTGGACACGCTGCGCCATCTAGTGGTGCCACCGCGAAACACGCGCTACGGGCGGGTATGAGTGTATATGACGCCAGTTTGCTTCTGCCCAGCCCCTAATAAATTGGAAAGAATTTGTTATGTCATTGAAGAGCGGCACATACGCCAGTGTAACATACGCAGCCACTGAAGCTTGCGGGAAAGAGCTAAGCGCCGGAAAACGGACAAACTCAGAAACTTACCGCGGACAAGGTAAGTTCCCGAAGATAGATAACTGGATCAAAATAACGACTGCCATCAGCCTTCATTCACTGTCGTGCCGTTTTGACCTGTTGCGAACAGCTACGCTTCCGCTGAAAACTTAGCAAACAAAGGCCGCATCACGGAAAGCTAACAGTTAGCCATCACTAACAACGCGACTCCTGGGGTATAACAATACAGGGGCTTGCCTATTATGGCCCTGTAACAGATGCTAGCAGCAAGCCCTTGCGGCAATAGGCAACGTCATGTTGTCAATGGTGACAGCCAGTGGCGTATCCAGAAATTTTGTTCAGGGGGGGGGCTCAGGTTGCAGCACACCTCCTCCTTATAGAATTTGTCGAGGGATCAAATGCATGAATAATAACTGCATTGCCAATTCCATTGTATAATAGATGCTGCAAACGAATTATTGAACGCTATGCACTGTCCGTTAAAATATGTATGTTTTCATAAAAGAGTATATTCGTATGCCCCAAAAATTCTGGCAGAAATAACTGATATCAATGCTTCCGCATTTCTTTCAAATTAATAAGTAAAGAAAACATCACATGAACTTTAGAACTATTGAGCCTTTTCGAGGAGCAGTTTGTTTTAGAGAAACGAGATGGCGCTCACGGCGGCGCGCCATACCTCTCCTCAGCGACCGCGCACGCATACGAAACCATTACCGCTTCTATACCTTGCTTCTGTGCTATCAGCTGTCGGAAATGCAACTGAGTTTTCGCTAACACACTGTGCTCAAATAATGCTAGATTGAATAATGTGGATTGAAGACGCGTGCAGTAGTTGGCTGCAAAAATAGTGACTGGCATGTTAAGGAATAGAATGAATCTGTGTGGCGAAGTTCGCGGACCACTGCTGCAACTGTCCGAACGTGTTACCGGTACTTCGTGATGTACGGATTTCCTCGAGGATACAGAAATTTGCTCATCCGCCAACCTTGTATCGCTAACCTTCAAAGAAAGGGCTTCATCTCCAGAACGTCGGCAAGAGTGAGTACCAATCGTTAAACAATGACAAAGGGGAGTAGCGCCGCTTCTTGTCATAGTAAGTTTCGCGCACGTTATCTATACACATCTGTCCGGAATGGAAGGAAAACTTACGCCCACTCTATCACCGACATATCAAGAATAAGCGAATGGACGCACAGTTGAATATATGCGCACTGTATACACACAATAAATAACGGACTACACCTATGGCGCACCAATGGTCGAAGCTGAATGTTTCGTGACGGTCCACAAGAGTAAGCAAGTTACTAGCAGTAATATATATTTGCTACAAGGTATTACAATGTACAAAACAGCTACGTTTCAAGCCTTGTGCGCAGCAAGAACAAATCTATCGGATTCGGAACTGAGCACACCCGCGAGTGATTTGGCAGAAAATAATCAGATAGTGGCCGCACCGAGGAACTTCACTGAGTCAGAAACTGACAAGCCACTGCTTCAAAATATTTGCCGAATAAATAACAAAGAGCAAAACACACTAATGCTGACTGAATTCATAATCGGAAAGCTTGGAATGCATATTTAGCCCCGCTTTTAGAAGAAGCACCATATACACTGCTTGCGCCGTTTGGACATAGCTTAATCAGCTCCGAAAGCGCTTTTGCATGTTCTCTGAAGCTGTGATCAAAGCTTCGTGTCGTCCACCTAGTCACCGTCTACGATATCTCCGAAAACAGAGGTTTTCTAAGCCGCGCCGGCGTTATACACTTCCATTGTAAACAAGGAGGCAACAGAGGCAGTTGAGGCAAGCAATGGACGCGTCACCACGTGATCAAATATGGCAGTGCCCATGGCATCGCCGCGAAAAGGGTCAATATCAGTTCGAAACCAGCAAAGCAGTGCATGCAGCTTATATGAAAAACGCAAAGGCCATGAAATGAATAAGTTGAGGACAAATATTTTGATGAATCTTTGTCATTCAATAACCTTGTTTACATTTTTCTACATATGCAACGGCCAGGAAGAAACCTCAATGACGCTATCCCTCGTTGCAATCGATTACGCAGGAGCAGCTGTAACTGCTCGTGTATTGTAATTACACCGAGATAATACTCGCAGCAGTGAGTACAAATAAAAAGTGGGGTTCTGCAAAATATATATTACAAATGCGAAGATAGAATGGAATATACAAATGCGAAGATACAACTCGCTAAAGGGCAAAAAAAGAGTCGCTGGAAACAAAGTTCACTGCTTGTATACACAAAACCTCGCAATACGATATTTAAAAATACGTATCAGTCTCCAATAAATCTACGTATTTAAGCCAACGTCAGTGTATATAATGCGTCAAATAAGACAAATAAACATGTTGCTCAGTCACACATAGTGCACAGAAATACAGATGATCTAGGCAAGAACATAACTATGATCCCAGAAATCGTGTTATGTACTTGGGCCATGCAGCGGTCGCGACATCGCCATGTGGGTAGAATATTAGAGGAATAATGCATAAATCAGTACGAAAATGTGTAATTTAACTGCCTGCACAACTTCAACAATTATTCTGCACCCAAAATTAAAGGAGGGTATTCCTTCGTTTCAAAAAAGAAATAAAAGCAGGTAGCTGAAAATGAAAGAAAAGGACAAACGAAGGCCACAGATGATGCGGTAAGTTGAACTACCCAATATCCCTGTGTGTTTTTGGCGAACGCCGCGTGGGCTGGGCTTTCATTGAGCAAGGTGGGTCAAAATTGGTTATTGGTATTCTCGTAATTTTTGTATTCGCGTGATAATTGTGATCATGATGCGAACTGCTAGAATAAACGGCGAAAATTTCTGCGGTTTTAAAAGCTAATGAGCGGTCATACGTTTTCATAATTAAGAACTTATGAACCTGAAGGAACAGTGCTCTTTACTTGCATTGATCTTTGCTGCTTCGCTATCTAAAGGACAAACTTGTGTCGGCGGGAAAGTTGAGTGAAGTGGTCAACGACTTCGGACACGTTGATGCCGACGTCTCTGTGGGTGTATAGAAGCGCCAGCCTAACCATGCGTTCCGCAGACATTGTAGAGCGCAAGTAGTTTTTAGTAAACTCTTGCTAAAATAATATTCTCTCTGCGCTGGCAGTGGTCACTGGAAGGGTGACTAGAAGCTGCAGCAGTATTTACACATTTACATAGAACATGCTGTCGCAATGAGAAATGGGCATCTATTCCGGTGCTAAAACCTAAAACACTCCCTTGATGTCGTTGGCATACTTGTTTAGGTACCTTGCCGAAACAGTAGGCTGTTCGATTCCAGCGATGTCCGTCGTTTCGTCAGGAAGTATGGAGAAGCAGCCTGCTTTTGAATCTAGGCTTTCTTTGATAATGTCACCACAAATTTCTATTATTTGGTTTTGTCCGTCTGGGCTTAAATACGAGGCATTACTGGGGCAACCTTCCAAATGGTTCTTCAGATATGTATCTCCACAATCAGCTCGCATGCAAAGAAGCACTCTGAAAATGCCTGTATTTTCAGCAGGGGCATTGCCTAAATCCATAGGGCCCCTCTCCCTGTGGCCACGGAGAGCCAAACCTTGTCGCCCGCAAAAAAAAAAAAAAAAAATCTCAATAATAGGCCGTTTACTTTCTTCTGTTTTCTCATATTTTACTTGCCTGCCCTGGTCCAGCTGATCAATCACATTGGGCACGCTTCCTGAAAATGTTTGGAGAAAAGTATCAGCTGCTATCTGACAGTCCTGGTGATATTTAGTATTTTCGTGTGTGTGGAAGATTGCGAGCGCGTGCTTCCATTTCTGGAACGGCCTGGACAGGAGGGCTCCAGTGCGCGCATTTTGGCCCAAGTTTATAAGAACATTAACCCCATAATGTTCTAGAATTGAAAATCTTTTAAAGCATGCCTTCAGAAATGTCAGCGCACCTTTCGCGTCAAAAGTTTATGAGAACTTTACACCCATAAAGTTTCGTAATTGAAATCCATGCGCTCCGTATATTCCGCGGCCGCTGCGAGATGCCGCAACGCGCCCGCTCGCTATCGAAAAGCCGTTGAAAGTTTGTGCTTGGATGGGGCTCCTTGCGTTACGTGACTCGAGGTGCAAGGGCATTGTCACGAAATCTAGCCCGAGTTCGCAATGTTCGTGCCGAAATGTCTCTTCAAGCGTGAAAAAGACATTGTAGACAAAATCCAGAATGATTGCCGGCGTCGGTGGTAGTTTTGGTCGGCGGTGCATGCCAGCACGAAAACATTTCGGGGGGGGGGGGGGGGGGGCTGAAGCCCCATCAGCCCCCCCCCCCCCCCGGCTACGCGTCTGGTGACAGCGTCATGTTGTCTATCGTGACGCACATATATGCCTTTGACGCTTGGTCAAAAAGCGAAAATAGAGATTAAATGCACACTGCAAGGCGCACGAAGTTGAAGCTTACTAGGAAAAAAAAAAGGGAAGCAGCCTTTGACAAGCAAGGCTGCCGCCTAAATGATTGCGTCCGTTTATTTCTCGTCGTTATCGCCCACGGGACCAACGGAATTACCACTCTAAACGCTCACTTGCATACAGGTGCGCATGACCTGCCACAAGCTTCTCGAGCGTACCGCGAGACCCATGACACTGGCGTAATTAATGGCCCACTGCTCAGGAAAGTATCACAAATTGTTCGTGCATGCGGTGGCACGTCATGCCACTATCAGCCCGTTTATTCCTTCGCCCCTTCCTACAAAGTGTAGCTACTGTGTCTACCTCCACTTCCGGGTGCTTCCTACCAATTCTTCCGCTCCCTTCCAGCCTACGTGTTTTTAGTGCAAACCTTTGCCTCCCTCCCCAGAGCCCGCGCCATCACCTAACTTTTCGTGGGATGCTCTGACACACGCGAGCATTAGTTACAGATATAGGGCTCCATTGCGTAAGTCTGTGAGGAACCTTGTCGGAGCACGTAAAATGCAAATTGCACATCCGAAGCTTACTGTCATCGTCCCTTAAGTTCTAGGCTGTTGATCGCGCTCTTTTCGTTATGCGTTTCACGCGGCACTCGCTTGTTTTGGTTGACGCTGGGTTTCTTCTCAGCGCGCCCCATCCTTATAGGACTAAGTGTATCATACTGAAGCGGGACTTCGTGTCAGCAAAATCTCCCTCAGCACCCATCCGCCCTTGTAACTAATAGTTCAGCTGCAGCACCTTTCTAGCTATTACCATGTAGTCTCCATAAATGTTAGTCACAGTTGAACCATGCTGACGATGTTGATGATAAAAAAAAATCAACAAGTTTCACGGAAATACAGAAGCTACAATTGGTTTCAAGTGCACTGAGAAAAATATATCTCCTGCCAAATACCACAACTCGACATACTTTTGTGCTCATATTCACACGCATACATTGTTTATCATCTTTCCGAGGAGAGCTTCTTCACTGGTTAACAACTGCTGAAAGTTATTGCTCGCTGCAAGACGCGCACGCATGCGTCCAACTTTCTCGAATGTTGGCGTCGAATCTATTTGTTGTATACGTTGTCACCGAAACTTGTGTAATCAGATTGCATGCATGACGCAAATATGAGTGTACATTCTAGAACGTGTGCGAGCACGAATTATCCCGCTTGAATGCACAGTGACTTATGTATAAAGAGACGACGCGCTTGACATGTAGAATACATTTCGACGATCAAGGACGTTGCTCGATGCTATCGTTGTGCTTTTATTGTTACATGTCTTTCTGGGCACAACATTGCCCAATAAGTAGCTAGTTATTGTTACTTATGGTAAGTTTCGCTACTGTGTGGTTCTTCACAGCCACTACAGCATGACAATACATTACTTGAAACTATTGTAAGAAAAGAATAAAATCTTCGCACCAAATGTAGCTGCTGCCATGGGCTTACTGCCACCTACTTGGATTATTGAGCAGCAGTTACACTGAATACATCAAAACAGAGACAAATACGTTGATAGCAATGATAGCAAAGCTGTCTGCGAAAAAACAACAACATCGGAGTGAAGTTGATTATCTACATAGGTTTCTTTACAGAAGTAACGTTTATTCAGCGCACACATTTCATGTTTCTGTTCAGCAGGAGGCTCCTCCATGTCGATTCCACACCGAATAGCTGGAATAAGTCGTGCGGGTTATCAGGAAGGTTTGTGCTGGCGTCGTATCGAGTTTCATGGGAATTGTAGTCTTGAAAGATTGATAGAGTCGTCTCGATAGAATGTTCCAGAAACGTACTGCACCACACGATGTATAAGACAGCGTTAAACACTTTCCGGTTGATTACACAATTGACAGCGCTTTTACAGTGTGACATATGCTAAGACAGACAATGCCTCACTTGGAACATGCTCGGTACGCTACATGGAACTAGGGTTGACAACCCGTCCCGAATGAAACTGCATCGTTTCGACTTATGAGTAAATGTCCTTGTCCCGACTTGACCCCGTCGGTATGGCCAAATGTCTCGACTTGTACTTTTTTTTCTCCCGAATAAAAGTCACTAAACCAGATTTTCTTTTTATAATGTCTGACATCTAGGGTGGTTGCACATTTCTTCCTTTTGTCTTCTGTTGTCATTGTCATAAACATAAAGGTTGTTTAGTCTTTGTCGTGGTTCTAGTTCTTAGGCCTTAACCACTCATAGTACCTCTGTTTGTATTGATAGCCGTGTCCGCTAGGCAACTACTGCATCTTTCGTGGTGTACATCGGAACTTGGTATTGCTTAAAAAATTTTGAAACCTTGTTGCAACTACAAAGGGCGGCATTTTGCTCTGCCAGGGTCAGTCGTCGCCAGCTCACCCTCTACCCTTGCCCCACCCCCTCTTCTATAGCACATATGCCCCGACTTCTTCCGCATGATAGCTGACAACCCATACACCAGACAGACGTAAACCAGTCTCTAGCTGAAACTGGCAGCTGCAAGTGTTGGGTACTATCTAATCGACCATAGTTGAGCAAATAGATGACAACCCGGGAGAACAGTACCAACATGACTGAAGCGTTGACTATAAAATGTCTAAATAAGACAGGAAGGGTCCCGCAGTGTCTTCGCAGCGCGCTATAATTATTTATTGCCAGTAAAGCAACCAGCACTTGGAATATTACTACAGGTAACTGTGCGGTAGCTATACCTCCTTCTGCTTTTTAGAACGTGCGGAAAGAGTGTTTTTGATCTGTTCCACTCATAAAGTAGCATATGCCACTGAGCATATGCATACACTGAGCATATGCTATATGCTGAGCATATGCAGGCAACGCACAGGAGTTCTAAAAAAATGTAAAGAATTAGTTTTCTACTTTGCCACAAGCCTCTAGTTATCACGGCAGAGCACGCTTTACAAGCAGATTTGTTCGTTGAATTTTTAAAGTTTATATGCTTTTTTGTTATTGGACATCGAAGGGAGAGGCCTTCTGCCTGCAGTGTTCATAAATATAGGCTGGTGATTTAGATGGTGATGCTTTTGTACATTGGAACAAAGTTAAATATACGGCTGTTGTAGAGCCCAATACTGAATGAAACAGTGGCTATATGTTAAGAAGCTATCGAGGCTGACCAGAGACCTGCGTGCCACCTTTGTTTCTCTCCTATTTTACCCTCCATTCTTCAAAATAGGAAGAAAGAACGATAGAAAGAGAGAAATAAATAAAGAAACAAAGAAACAAAGAAAGAAACGCAGAACTATTCGCATGCGTGCTCACTGGCAAAGCCACAGCGCCCAGCACAATGGGTTCAATAATACACTAATAAGCAGGCAGTACCTGCAAGCCGAAGCGATTGACCCCTTCCGCGCTCGCACTTAGAAAAACCGGATAGCGTAGTAGCTGCGGGCATACGTCAATGAAACCTGTCAACCGACACTTTGGGTTCACATACCCCTATTGAGTAAATGCTTGCTCAGAGAAGCTTTTCACGATGGTCAATTGGCAACGGTCTCCGAAACGGCTTGTCAAAGGTGGTTACCATGCAAAATCTGCACGTGGTGAATAATGCGTACTGCGTTCACGCTTTCTGTGCCCATTACCCGCCCGGCACGCGCACATCAGGAGCCAGCGACAGTCACGGACATCGAAGCTTTTGCTGTCAGGTCGCCTGCACGCGATGTACATGACGAATCACCGATATTCCCTCTTCTTTAGGTCGCTTTGTGTACTCCTGGGTGCTAATGGCGTCGTCACGCACCCTCTACATTTGCGCAGTGCCAGCCGGCTCTACTCGCCTCACCACGTGTCAGGTATAATTGGCATGTCATGAGCTGCGCCTCTGCCTAATCTCGGCACCGTCGCCGCGACGGGCGCTTAATTCTCCCATTGTATTTCGCTGGTCAAGCGACGATCATTGACAAAATGGGCTAGATGTCTCTTCCCTTCCTTCGCAGCCGTTTCACTTGGTGAGACCAGGTTGAACAAAAACACCCATCTTAAGCCCTCTGAGCAGCAATTAAACTAGCTAGTGCTTCCAGCAGCAGGCTTACAGTGCCTTCTTGCTTTTAATGCAGGCAACGCACAGGGGTTCTAAAAAAAATGTAAAGAATTAGTTTTGTACTTTGCCACAAGCCTCCTATTATCACGGCAGAGCACGCTTTACAGGCAGATTTGTTCGTTGAATTTTTAAAGTTTATATGCTTTTTGTTATTGGACATCGCAGGGAGAGGCCTTCTGCCTGCAGTGGTCATAAATATAGGCTGGTGATTATGATGGTGATGCTTTTGTACATTGGAACAAAGTTAAATATGCGGCTATTGTAGAGCCCAATACTGAACGAAACAGTGGCTATATGTTAAGAAGCTATCGAGGCTGACTAGAGACCTGCGTGCCACCATTGCTTCTCTCCTATTTTACCCTCCATTCTTCAAAATAGGAAGAAAAAAAGAACAATAGAAAGAGAGAAATAAGAAAAGAAAGAAACAAACAAAGAAAGAAACACAGAACTCTTCGCCGTCATCTTTTTAGTTGGGAAATGGTTACCCAGCCCCCTGTCACATCTTATCTCATCTAAATTTCAATAACACAATATAACTGATTCCTGAACAATGAGTACGTAAGCAGCAGTGTGTTCGAAACTAACAGGCCGCTTAAGCTGATTGACTTGTGCCTACATGTTAATAGAGGCAAATCAGTTCAAACTGCAGGTGTTAGAAGCAGTACGCCTCCGGCTAACCTATTTTGCTTATAGGGAACATATAAACTGGCTTAAGAAAACAAATGAAGTAGAATGCGCACAATGAAAAGCTGACAACAGGGACTTTCCATGCACTTCACCGAGACAGGTGGCCATCAATGAGGGTCGTTGCCCCGTCGTTCCCCCCGCGCAACATGGCATTCCACACTGCCAAGCACTATAAGGCATGCTCAATAAATTGTCATCGTATCTTCATTCTTCACACTGGCTTCACACCATCAGTCGCACGCAAAGAGGCGGCCGCTATTCGTCGTATTCGTCGCAAGCCGCACCTTGTTAGCAACAGTGACAAATTTGAAGAAGGCCATGAGCCGAAAGCGAAGCCCTAGACATCTGACAAATGGCCGCATAGTCCCTGGCGATAGCGAGTCATCGCTTTGTCTACGGCTCAGCAGGCAAGCCTAGGCCTTGCGTAGAAAGGCTTGCTTCCGTCTTCACAGGTTCCATGCTATCTGCAGCTTGAACCCTATAGCGAAGAAAAGTTGCTTCCCCGAACGACGTTATGACATTGTGACGTAGTGTTAGAAGGCGAAATCGCGTCGTGAAGCTGTCACATTACTTGCCCGGATGATGAATCGAAGAGTTCTGGGTGGTCAAGACAACTTGGTCGGCAATGATCGCCGCCAGAAGTACGCGTACCTGCCTGTCCGACTTTGATGCCTGTCCTTCCCAGCTATCTCTAAACGTCCTTCCCGATCGCTTCTTTTCTCTACTCCATTCAGGGAACACGGAACGCATGCATTCTGTGTTTTGCGCACCCCCGAGAGAGAGAACTTTGGAATTCATGACGATTAATGGTGTGTTACAGTGTTGACTTATGACTTAATCGACTTCCTCGGCGCACACATCAGTTTTGTTACTTTAGATGGGCGAATTATATTAGAAAAGGTAAATGTAAAAAGTTCATAAGAAGGTTTATATGACTGGTTCACAACTTTCCCGTCATTCCTTCAGCGTACATGTGTGAAGGAGCCAACAAGTGCGTGCGTGCTTCAGTGAGTGAGTGAGTGAGTGAGTGAGTGCATGCGTGCTTGCGTTCGTTCGTACGTGTGTGTTTCTGTGCGTGCGTGCGTGTGTGTGAGTGTGTGTTTGAGTGTGTGCGTGTGTGTATATGCGTGTACGTGTGTTTGTGTGAGTGAGTGAATGAGTGTGTGTCTGTGTGGGTGTGCGCGCGCGTGTACGTGTGTGTGTGTGTGTGCTCGCGCGCGTGCGTGCGTACGTGCGTGCGTGAGTGTGTGTGTGTGTGTGTGTGTGTGTGCGTGCGTGCGTGTGTGTGCGTGCCTGTGCGTGCGTGCGTGTACGTGTGTGTGCGTGTGTGTGTGTGCATGTGTGAGTGCGTGCGTGCGTGTGTGCGTGCGTGCGTGTCTGTGTGTGTGTGTGTGTGCGTGCGTGCCGAAAGAAACTAATCAGCACCATGATATTACAGGGCATCTGTGGAGTCCAGAGAGGTTGTGGAGATTAGCACGCTGACTCTTCATTCCGCAGTGCAGAGATAACCGACAATTAGAGTAGCCGTGACGCATTCTGCACATTTTATGGGTGGACAGGCATCATGTCTGTGAAGAAGGAAACCGGAGGGTGATAATGAACACTGCGGCTTCACTCCTTGGGACATAATACGCGTGCATTCGTAGTGTTTCCTGTAGGAGCGGGTATGGTTTTGGGTATCTCAATAAAAATCGCCAGGAGGAGGAAGAATAAACTTTATTTTCGTGCAGCAGATTTGTGAGACCTAGGCCTATCTACCTAGATAACGGCCTCGAGCCCATGGGCTCTGGCGGCATCTTCGGCCTGCTGGATTCCCTTAAGTTGGTCTTCCGGTGCAGAGCTGAGCAGCGCGGTCTCCCACTGCTCTCTGGTCTTGTGTGTTGTATTCTTTGTGGGTGTCCCAGGACCAGCCCAAACCATATGTTGTATGTCCGCCCTTTCTTGACAGAATCTGCATCTATCGGTGTAAAGTTCTGGATAGTAACGGTGGTAGGCCACCGGGTTCGGTTATGTTTCTGTCTGTAACAAGCGCTATGCCGTCGCTTGCGGTCTACTTAGCGAGAAGTGTGCCGGGGGGAAACAGGCAAATCACCAGCTCCACCTTCATTTTCTTGCACTGAGGTGCTAATTGCAAATATGCTCACGGCTCTCTTCTCCTCGGTGCCACTTCCATGGCACCGGCGAGCGCTGTGCCCGTGAGATATAAGAAGATATTTGCAGCAGTGCAAGAAAAAGAAGCGCGTTGTGTATGTTTCAACTAGACATCTAAACAGAAAGATGATCTTGCTTTTATTCTTTCCTCAGCTTCTACGTTGGTACGACGGGGACAAATTTATTTCTTATTAGTTTGGCTCAAGTACACAAGAACACTATAGTTTGTAGGCGTGCACCTTGTAGGCGAGCATAGAGGTCACTTTTCTCAAAGAACAAAAGCTGAAGCTATGGTGCTGTAGCGCCTCGTAACGCCCGCTAGCCTTGCCAGCCGCCACATACGTTGCACTAGAACGGTAATACTTACAAGAGCAGCGGTCAAAGACTTTTGATGGCGCATTAACAATTAGAGACAGCCGCGGTTTTGGAAGTTTTGCCTTTGTATGCCTATGCAATAATAGTGGCTGGTTGCGTCACAGACAGGCGTTAGTGAGTATGGATTTGACGATGAACTTTTTGCCCAGAACCAACTGACCACCCAAAATCATATCTTATGCGGATGCTCTGCCAAGCCCCCTCCGAAAAGACTACTGCCAGCTCCCTCGGAGGAAGCCTGGGAGGCCCTCTTAAGGTCAGAAGACAAGCCCATCCAAGGAAATCTCACTACCTGGGCTCTGCAGGTCGCATCAACCGAGCCCACCTAGAGGCCAAGGCCTTCAGATCTACTGTCTAAAATTTTAAATAAAGTTTTTTTTCCTCCTCCTCCTGCCCACAAGATAGCGCGACACGATGCGTGGAATGTCGCTCATTGCGCCGTTGCTGCCATAATTTTTTTTCTCCACGGGTTTGCTCCTAGCGCACGCGGACAAAACATAGAGCACTGGTTCGCTAGCATGGGTTATATTTAAACTGCGTCAGAGTCAAGATAAAGGACAGAACCTTGGCAAAAAATTTGGAGGAAGATTAGGCTTCGTCTTCAAAAGTGGAACGCCATAGCACTCAAAGATCCCCTTACTGCTTCTCACGCTTCACGGCAACTGCATCTTGGGTAACCGTAATGCTTACCGGGAAACGCTGGCGGCGAACGCTATGCACGAAGACGAGCTTTATGTCAGAAACGAGGCCTCTTGCGTGGACCAATCCTTAGACGTAGTGCACAGCCACGTCAAATAAATTACATGCTTTTCAGATTTCTGGTATTCTTTCGCACTTTTAATACTTCAGTCTGAGAAGATTTAACACAAAATACATGCGCTGTCAGTGTTGTGTTTCATGACATTTGTTTGTGGGCAGTCCTTTTCAAAATTTCGAAGAATAACTTCGTCAAGAAAAATGCGAAGGTATGAGCAACTTTAGTGATAGAATGGTGTCGCAATATAACCCGCATATGCTGCATGTCTGCATATATGCAGTCACGCAGACATGCCTGATATAAATATAGGATGATGTTGATGATGATAATGCATTTCATATAGCAAGGCGTAGCATATACATATACCTAAATATATACGGAAATTCTCACTCACGGACAACTCCACCGACGCCGTCACCCGATATTCTGTGACACGGAGCCTTAAACATGTCGCCTTAATAACTCTTACATCGCCTGGATGAACCTTCGGTGGATGGGCCATGGGGTTTGCCGCGGCGTTGTTCTCCTGTAGGTGTTAATTTTGTCGCTTATATAATAACGTTTTCAAGCTGACTTGGCTATAATTCTCGCGCTAGGATCTTAGGCAACAGCCTCTTGTCATGGCAGCGTAGGCTCATCTCAGTTCATTTAGCACTTCTGTGAATGGCAATTTATACTTGTTCTCCTATACTTTTATTGTTCTAATTAAAAGGTCAGTATACCTCAGTTCTATCTATTGAACTTTGGCACCAATGTCCGCAGAAGAACCCGTAAAAAGACCTATTTGGTAGTCAATAACCAGGAATTTTTGTGGATACAGAAACTGTAGTGAATACAAGTGAATATATGTCCAAGTGAATCTGCTGCTAAATACTTATAAGTGCAGAAATATTTCGAAGCCTACGTACAGGTATTAAAAGAAAACAGAGGGTCGATTCACAGCTTCACTGATTGGGCAGGACTCTTTTATTTCATTTGTTCTTTTTAATAAATAGCCCAAAATACCACCACCATACTTAGAGTAAGAACGGCGTAGTGGGCTACACGAGCCAGTCTGGAAAAAAAGTTACCACACCAAAAAAAAAAAAGGAGAACGTGTGCTAGGTCACTAAAAGAAAAACAGTAGCCGGATCAAATAGACTAACAAAATACAGCTTGAAACCTCTATTCTTTCACCTGCCCTTGTTTTCACCTCGAGCTAGATCTTCAAGCTAGGTTCCTCTACCGTCGGCATTTTGCTCCAAGAACATAGGACAAAGAACGGGGCTCCCCAGTGGCTAATTAGAGGAGCTTATCAAGAAAATGTGGAGCCTTTCAGACCTTATCCGGATGGTAGTGCCAGACGCTCTACCACGAGTGTGCGCGTTGCCTTAAGTACACTGCAGGCCAGTCAGGCAAGATCAGCTTCCTATCTTTTGCAGTGTTTCGATTACCTTTATTTATTTGACCGCGAAGCCAGTTGCTAGCTTCCGGCGAGCTACTGAAGGGATTGACTTTACTTTTACTCTTTCCAGTCACAGAAGTTCGGTGGTGGCAATAAAGTTGCCGGTATCTAAGCTCGAGCGCGACCTTCTCGCGCCTTCCGAGCATCTTTAACGGAAAGAACGCTTTAATGAACTCTAATTAGATTGCTAATTAGTTGCGGAAGGCCGTATCAAGCGAGTTTGCGTGGACCCACAATGCGTTTCCTTTGGGAGAGTGTATGACTGAACAAACGTTTCAGGCGTCGGCGACTGCAATTAGTAACTCAATTGCACATACATGTTCTAATTTTCTTTTTTTTTCTTTCACTTTAAAGGTTCATTTATCTTGTATTTTTCTTCACTATTTGCACCAATGTGCGTTACGTCCGTGCGCGGTGGTAGCGTCATTTATAATACCGTATTCAGAACCCTCTAACAGACTTATAAAACTGAAATGACTGTTGATTTATGCTAATTTGCTATATTTTGATAAGGATGATGCAGGATGGTCGAGGCGCACTTGCGCCATCGCCGTTATCGTCGGCACCAGCGTTGTCGCGCTGCCCGGATATCGACTACGCGCGGCCTGCGCGTGCAAGATTTGAAGGCCTCCACAGACGTGAAGCACAGTTGGCTTCAAAAGCAACGAAACCTGTAGTGGAGGCATCGTCACGCTCCCCTCAATCGGCTCTGCCGGAGCCTGTGCGGTACTTTTCCTCCTGGCATTAGAGTTGTGCGAGCACACATTAACGTTCCTCCCGAGCAGCTGTATGGATATATCTCCGCGGTGAACGCCACGCTAAATTTATGCAATCCTTTCTTCGGACGCTGTCCAATGCGACAGTTTTCTTTCGGTCTCATCTCATTGCTTATTTGTTTGCTGTGCGCCCGAAGTGAAGTTGATCTCGTCTCGTGCACCGTCGAGGTATACCACGCGCAAAGCCACTGGCACGTCCCTCACTACGCCCGCATTCTGAGACAATTTCCGGCGCTAATGCTAAGCCATGCTAGCGCTTTCAATGCTTCCCCTTAGAGTGAAATTGACACTTTTTTCAAAGAGACACATGGATTGCGCATTCTTTCTATGGAGGAATAGGCACTCTTGGCGTGGCGTCCTATTTGTGAAGATGTATTCGCAGAGAGCTCATAAGCTTAACCGGGTAAAATCAGCGCCCGATAAAACTGCAATAACAAGCATGTACGAGTGTGTGGCCGGATGCTATCGAAATACAATAGGCCACCGATGCATGCATAATTGTCTTGTACCAACACCAACTATAGCTTTCAAACGAATAGCACATGCGGCACGTCGCATAGCAGCCACGAACGAGAGCATGTGGGCGCCTGCAACGAACACCGGAATGCAACGCGCGACCCTTACCACTGTCCACGTCCATCACATCGCATATCATCCCGCTGCGTATAAAAACGAGAGCAGGCCAATTCCTCCGACATCCTACCACCTTCCGAATAACCACAGAGTGCAATGAAACAATTTGTAACCTTTCTTCTATTCAATACACTGAATCACTGGGCATGCCGTCGCCATCATACAATAACCATCGCCTTGCGTCTGTCGTACCACAAACGCTCACATCACTCGCAGAATCACTCGCCTTACACATACATGCTTGTCCATCTGGTAAGGCTTTAGAGAAATTGAAACGACACTGGATAGCCAGCTATCTGCAAAACCGCTTCGCATAACATCGGCAGGTACAGTGCGCGGGATCTCCTTAATTTTATATTTGACATCTGCCGTGGCCCATATATAGCGCCGCAAATGTCTGTGAAGCCTCCGTGTGTATACTGCTGGGGCAGGGAGGGAGGCATTATTGCGCTTCTTAAACGCTGAAATTATGGGGTTTTACGTACCAAAACCATGATCTCATTATGAAGCATGCCGTAGTGGGGGACTCCGGAATAATTTGGACCACCTGGGATTCTTTAACGTGCACCTAAATCTAAGCACACGGGTGTTTTCGCATTTCGCATCCCATAGCCGGGATTCGATCCCGCGACCTCGTGCTTAGCAGTCCAACACCAAGGGCACTATCACGTAAAATGATTCCAAACTATTTTGATTCCAATTTCTGTAATCAGCCTCCACGATTGGTCAAAACATTTTCGGGCCACTCCCAACTTCGCCTGTCTGTCATGCGACGTCACGAAAACCGCGATAGCTCCCCCTCTGATATAACGTGTACACACTGATTATGCATGATTAAACCGCACAAAAGAAAAATAATCATTCCTGATTCGATGCCTTTTCACTATTAGCCCTCTGTTATTGGTCCAATGTTTTCTGGCTACGCCCTTTCGCCTGTCTGTCACGCGACGTCACAAAACCGCGAAAACTCACCACGTCAAAGTGACGTGTACGCGAAAAAAAAAATGCATTAATATGCCGAACAAAACTGAAAATTTTTCTGAATAGCCACAGACTGCCCCGTTCCGAAAGGAATAGAAGATGGCTGCCCTCCGATCGCTCAAGCCCTCGATGTACTCGTACCTGCCGGTGAGCATGTATTCATTTGCGCATCATGAACCATTTTTGCGCGGCAGTAAAACGTTATCGAGCCCTTTCGGCATGCATACGACATCGCTCTGCCAACTCTTCCTTGCTGAGGATCGGTTTTAGCGGCATTCTTATCCTTCCGTTGCACGCCACCGTGATTTTCGACCAGCCACCGCAAGCTACGTAAGGCGAAGCGGACCAATCGGAGAAGCCGGCACCACCCTCTTCATGCGGTTATCTATTTTCACTGTGCTGGCTTGGCCCCACTAGAGCGTGCTCCTCGCCTCTTGTCAGCCAATTAGATAAGAAAAACCGCTGAGTGTAGACAATGTTATTGGTTTTGAAAGCGAAAAATGGTGACCTCCTATAAACGAGGAGACTGTTTGATTGGGTAGTTCAGACAACGCTGCGGGACACCGCCCGATTCTTGCATCGGTAGTTACGTAAATTTGACGTCAGGAGTTCGGAATCAAAACGGCATGGAATCATTTTACGTTATAGCGCCCCTTAGCCACTAAGCAACCCCGACGGGTCTTCTTAAACGCTGTTGTTTCTTTCGGCGTTCTTCATTTCGCACAGAAACACTGGGCACCTATCGCAAACACAGCTGTATTTGAAAGCGCTTTGAACCTTCATGAGCGTTCAAAGCGCTTTCACTGGACGCCGCTTCACGTGTGAGCATTCTATTGTGTGCCCATGGTGCTGCATCGTGGCGCCGCCATTTGCCGCTTTGATTGAGGCCTCCCTTATGCGTAAGATACCGGCCTTCATTTCTGTTACTTCCTCTGTTCTTCCTCTTTCCGCTTCATTGTCTTTCTTCTCTCGCAGATCTTGTCTCTCTTTGTGCGGGTTCCTACGATTGCGGGAATACATCTTGCCTCCGCGTCTCTTCCTTGCTGATTACAACTACACGGCAGTCAATCTGCGCGAAGCTCGCTTGATCGTACCATGTGTGCTTGCAGTGATGTTGCTTTTGGCTTTTGTGGATCCGTCACAAATTGGCCTCTGTACACAACAGCATCAATAGGCCGCTCCTTTGTCGTGCGCTAAGGTATTAACTTGCAGTCGTTCTTCGTGCTTTCGGTATCCAGGTAACCAGAATGCTACTTCAGCTCTTCTTAGATATGCTAGTGCCGCCAGTGCTCTGCACTCTCTTTCTCTTTTTTTTCTTCTTTTTCAGCTCTTCTCACTTCTAATTTTCTTTGTTTGGCGCCAGTTCCTTCAGGGGGGCTAACGTGTGTTTTATTGCGATAGCAATTATATGGACACTTCAACCGGATTTCTGCCGTCGCCGTCGTCGTCGCCGTCGCCGTGAGGTTCCCTATAGATAAAATCTTCGCCTCGCGCCGTATGCCCGAGCGGAAGCGTGCGGGGACGCGCGCTATCACGGAGAGCGAACGCACTCAATCACCCACGCGCAAACAAGGAAGCGGGAAGCGAGCGCCGGAGGGAGCGCGGGAGGTGGGGGGGGGGGGGGGCACTTCTACTCTGCCAACAACCGCACTCGTCGCTCGCTCGTCCACACCGTCTCTTATCTCCACTCGGCTCTGACCTTTATGCGCTGTGCATTCGCCGCTCAGTTTCTATTGAAGCGATAGACCGCACGTACCTTCGCCCGCTGCGGCGTATGCTTGCTGCCAGCGTTTTGACAGTCGTTGTCTGCAGTCATTCAGTGTGATCTATTCGTGTTTGTTTGTGCGCGCTCACACCATGCTTGTTCATTTAATTAGTAGTAGTCGGGACACATTTTCCAACGCACACTACACATCACGGGAAGCGCTTCTCATCAACACCACCGTTTCACATGCGCCTTCTCGGGGTCATCGAGTCTCTCTTCATGTCAGTCTAGTTACGCCGCAGCACACCTGCTTACTTAATCAGCTCATGTTTACTACAATTCATATTGCTACCAAAGCCGCTTACCTTACTTCGTATGACATTGCTGTGTTGCTATCGCATTCATTGCTTCGCCCTTAGGGCGAAACTGTGACATTTTTTCTTCGCACCGACCTAATCTTTCAAGTTGAAGAAAAACCACAATGCCACTGTCTTCGCGCCGCGAAGAAAACCTGAGTAGAGAGATATATATATTATCTTAAAGGTTCGCAAATACTGCACTCATTGCATAAGTTAGTTACTGCCGTAAGCTATTTACGAGATTATGACGCAGCTCGCACATTCGTTTTAGTGAAAGCGTCAGTCGTCAAAGCAGCACAGAGTCTTTTTTTTATATGAACGCAAACAGGCTTACATGTACCCTACACCCACCACACAATTTCAACATAGCTACACGTATATCGGAAGGCAATAGGAGACGCAAGAACGCATGGCTAGCCTTCACGCAAATGCAAGTGCAGCAACATAGAAAAATCCTCGCTGGTGTTTAAATTTTTTAATTATTCGTTTAATGTCAATGCACTAATAATGCTATTAGGGTTCATGTAAGATTGGCAGACGTTGAGGATACACTGCAATGCACCTATTAGAATACCCCACCCAGTAACAACCTTACGTAACGATGAACCATTTTCGCAGCATCAAATGTACGCCTAGCATTAGTCATAGGCAGAAATAAATTGCACGTGTCGATGCAATTTCCACCATTTATAAGATACAGCGATATAATTATGCTTTAGCAAAAATGATTTACTCGTAGGTAGGGTCTGAACTAAAATAAAGCAAAGAAATTTTGTGGTTGCAGGGGTAGCGCTAAACTTAAGCCGGACGAAATAAACATGCAATACGATGCATACATTTCCCTAAGCGAACGATGTAGTGCATTTCCGTAGAAGAGAGCTCGCAACTTATTCATGGTAGCTTTCGTGTAGTCGGCGAGCATAAAGCAATTAATAGAAGTGGGGCGATCAGGGGGGGGGGGGGGGGGTATTCTGTAAGAGTCCACCTAGTGGACTGCCACTTCGGCTGTCGCCATTGGCTCCAGCTTTACGAGCGCGAAGGTGCCAGCCAGTCTCTTTCGCGCTTGTGAAGCTGGAGCCAATGGCGACAGCTGAAGTGGGCAGTCCACTAGGTGGACTCTTACAGAATAACCCCTCCCCCTCCCTCCAGGTGTGACACACTACGGGGTCGTAAAGCCTCTCCTATACGGCGCAAGCAAGAATATTTTTCGCACCTCATCAACCATAACGTAGCTCTTACCGTATATGCGGTTGACGATGTTTTACTGCGACAACAGTTAAGTACTCGAAATTTGGTTCTCCCTTGTCCGTATACCATCCTTCCGTCCATTCCGCTACGATAACGACGACCACGGTCGTCATCGACTCCACGTGACGTCAATGTTTGTCGCAAATGCGAGCATTGGAAGAAATGAGAGAAGTATATAGCCGTCGTAGCGTTGCCTGTTATGTATGATACGGAGTGTAGTTCATTATCACTACTATGAACGCAGACTCCCATGCGACATGCTTTATTCAGGGGCTTGTCATATGGTTTAGAATTTGCTTGTATTTGCTGAAGCCTTTACCTTGTGTGGGCTGAAGCCAATGTCTAGAGCGCGGACTGTAAGCCACATTGGACCGTAATGAAAGAACCACGATCCGATCTCAGCATAAAGTGGTTGATAAGTGTGCTATTTCAGAGGACTGATACCTGATTTACTTATGCTTTAGCATAAATACACTTAGGTGGTTGATCTCATGTCAGTCCTTATATTACGATAAATGATTATAAATGACTAATTTTTCAATATTTCGAACCACCACTTCTTTCAGACCATAAAATAGTGCATTATTGCAGTAGAGAAATTTGCTGTTAAAATAATCTCATTTTGGACACACCTTGTTCTTTTCCTGCTTGCACATGCTAATTTACTGAGGCAAAATGAAAAGATTCCAACATTAGCATGGGGTAGAGAGATTACTCTTTCTTGTGGTGTACTATATATATAGCCTTTGCTGTACATGGTTTTTAAGGCTGACAAATCAAGGCAGGGAGAAAATAGTGGACATGAAAAAGAGACCGAATTGCCTTTTCTGCATAGTAAATCCTGCATGTACTGCAGTGCATCGTACTTAGTTAGGTTCAGTGTTTTGTTTTGATAGCGTGGACAATGTGACTCACCCCATTCAATCATGCCCGGTTAAGCTACTGAAGATAATACGGTGGCCTTCTGCCTTCAGCCACAGATGTACTGCAGGGGTTGGAACTACATCGGCAGTATTTCCTATGATAGCAGTCGCCAGTCACCCCCAATTTGCCCCTGCGATCGTACGGCTAAATATTGTGTCTGCATAGAACGGGTAACTTTTAATCGCAGCCAGTGCATAAAAATACGCTAGAAAGTTCCTCTATCCAACTAAGTATATATCGAATACAGCCGTCAATCTGCAGAAAACTGCAGTGGCTTTCTGAGAATTAGCGAGGCTCATACTTGATAGCATACCCGGATCCGGACACCGCATGCACTGCGAACGTTGGTCTTTGCTCTTCGAGTGCACGCTTCCACTTCCTGCCAGAGCAATGATGACAAAAGCTTGTCAAGAGCATGCCTTATTTTAGGCCCGAGCCTGACTTTAGCCATCTTATTTTTTCTGAAGCCTCTACAGAGCAGCCACCACGCGCCATCATGTCATCATTGTCGCTCCGTCTCCTCATCCCTTTCGACCCTGACACACACTCTTCCGCCTATCAAGCCCTGACAACTCTCTCGATATACGTTGACTTCCGTGAAATGCTTTCATATCTCTCCAGGAACATTTTTAGTCAACCATGTTTACTTACGTTGGGTTATACCTCATAGTTCTAAGTTTGAAACCACTAGCTATCACTGTTTCCTCACAACAACTGCTACAACATATTGGAGATACTGCGAACCTTCTTTTGCAATTTTTAAACATTTAGGAACTTCCTAAAATACGTACATTTGAACAGGGACTGATACCAGCAGTATAATGCGTAGATATCAGGGAGTTTGACGCTAACCACACGTACCTGTCGAACGTTTTCTTGTTTCGCGAAAGAGCCATCAACAAGTTACAGCAAACTGGGTTGAACTAGTAAAAAATTCTTCGTGATAAAAAGAGTACACGATAGTCATTGCAAGATGGTTTTTCTTAGTACATCATTCACGGCCGGTTAAGCTACTGAAGATAATAATTAATGTAGTATCTGGCCATCTGTCACAGATGTAGTGCAGGTGTCAAATGTCCTTGTGATTTGTGTTTTGAAAACCTAGGCCACGCCAAATGCTGAAATCAGTTTTCAAGTAATTTTTCAAGTAATTAATATTAGTCGCCTGCTTATGTGCACTCTTTACTGGCCGTGGTAGCCCAGTGGCCATTGCGGTGCTGTGCTGAGATCGAGGTTGCGGTTTGAATCGCGGCCGCGGCGGCCGCATTTCGATGGGGGCGGAATGCAAAAATGTTCGCGTAACATGCATTTCGTGCACGTTAAAGAACCCTAAGTGGTCAAAATAATCCGGAGCCTCCCGCAACGCAGTGCCTCATGATCAGATTCAGGTCTTCGCACGTAATGCCCCGGAGTTAATGTTGTGTAAATAATCTGCATGTTTGTGTAGCAAACGTTATCCTGATGCGCAGGCAACAGGACACCAATTGTTCACCAATTACGTAAGAGATCTCGCAAGCTATACGACATCAGAGACATATTGTTAAAAAAGAAAAAAAAGAAAACGTTTACGTTACACTTTAGATTCTTACATCTGTAGTATTTGCATTTTTAAATCCTAAATACTGGCTGTTTATGTCAGTGAGCATTCTGTCGTACTACCATGCTTCATGTACTACACTGCAGAATATTTAGAGAACGCAAGCGGTCCTTGCAGTTCGATCACCTAGTACAATTAGCGGTGGCCCAGAACGCGTGAACTAAACAGCATCATCAAACCAGAAACAGCCGACGATTGTCCTGCTCTTAAATAAACGAGCCAAGGGAGGTATAACACGCCGTGTGAAACAGAGGTGACGGCCAAATCAGAAACAATGGCGTCCCCTCTCCCCATAATTCTAACAAAGTGGCGCCATTTTTCTTTCTTCACCGTTTCGCACTTAGACCTCGCTTCATAGCATATTTTTTTTCTTCGTTCGTCTGCTCCCCTAGCCCCGTATAGCTGCTGACAGCAGCGTTTCGCTTGCCTGCCCCAGACGCCTCATTTAGTCAGAAGCAGCCGCGCCTCGTTGCATCCATTGCGCTCAGCTCCGCAGTTCTTCGTCAGAACCACACTTGGGGTGAGAAAAGAAAAGACTGGGTGTGAGCGGACACAAGCGTGGTCGATGGGCGGGCACATAAAATATATACACTGCGACAGCCACAGGCAGAGCCCGCAACAATGGGCTCGCGAAAAAAGAGTGGCAAGGCAGGTTGCAGTTCATTTTTCTGCCTGTCACCTCTACTTTATACTTTTCTGTTTGCATTCATTCACATGTTCTTGTATAGTTTATTCGCGCTTCCCTAAGCGTTAATGCAGAGGCGTCGGTCAATTAATCTCATGTGATGAATACATGTAATTTCTCATTCTACATGCCACGCGCTTCTATAGAAGCTTCCAGACTTAAATAAGGACGGGTACTGTGTTGACCTTCCTTAATTTTTTGTTATGCTGCATACAGCGTCGGCTCTTGTAAGAACCCTATTCGTTTAGGGTCAACAAAATACGCAGATGAATATGCTTACAAATTTCTAACTTTTCACTCGTCTGACGTCATGGACGTTATTTGCCCATTAGTGTGACTTCAGAAAAGCTGCGTTCTTGCTCTTGTTTCTGGTTTCGCCATGTTACAGGAGGCATAATCATCATCATAATCATCATCATCATCATCATCAGCCTATTTTATGGACACTGCAGGACGAAGGCCTCTCCCTGCGATCTCCAATTACCCCTGTCTTGCGCTAGCGTATTCCAACTTGCGCCTGCAAATTTCCTAACTTCATCATCCCATCTGGTTTTCTGCCGACCTCGACTGCGCTTCCCTTCTCTCGGTATCCATTGTGTAACCCTAATGTTCCATCGGTTATCCATCCTACGCATTACATGGCCTGCCCAGCTCCATTTCTTCCGCTTAATGTCAACTAGAATATCGGCTATCCCCGTTTGTTCTCTGATCCATACCGCTCTCTTCCTGTCTCTTAACGTCAGTCCTAGGATTTTTCGTTCCATCGCTCTTTGTGCGGTCCTTAACTTGTTCTCGAGCTTCTTTGTTAACCTCCAAGTTGCTGCCCCATATGTAGCACCGGTAAAATGCAATGATTGTACACTTTTCTTTTCAACGACAGTGGTAAGCTCCCAGGATTTGGCAATGCCTGCCGTATGCACTCCAACCCAGTTTTATTCTTCTGTAAATTTTTTTCTCGTGATCAGGGTCCCCTGTGAGTAATTGACCTGGATAAACGTACCCCTATGAGACTCTAGAGACTGACTGGCGATCCTGAATTCTAGCTCCCTTGCCAGGCTATTTAACATTGTCTTTCTCTTCAGCATACTAATCTTCAACCCCACTCTTACACTTTCTCGGTTAAGGTCCTCAATGATTTGCTGTAATTCAAATGATTGCAAATGATTGAGGACCTTAACCGAGAAAGTGTAAGAGTGGGGTTAAAGATTAATATGCAGAAGACAAAGATAATGTTCAATATCCTGGCATAACGGCATAACGCCCTACGGGAGGCATACCATGGCGCAATTCACGAGAATGCCTGGATATTCTGACCTCATCAGGTTTTTTTAATCTTTTCAAGAAATATGCATTGACATTGTTTTCTTGCGTTGCCATGTTTGAGCTTCTACACCAAGCAATAATGCACTCGTAAAGCGAAGATTCCTATGTTTCGCTCTCTACGAACAAAAACATAAATTCAAGCATTTGGACTGCATTACATGAAAGCAGCTACTTATGAATTCAATATCGGGCATGCGAAAGCGCTACTGTACTCCCGGATCCTAAATTTGCAAGGTAATCACGTAGTCATTGCCGCACTGATGAAGTTGCCCTTATATTAAGGTACTCTAGAGGATCCGCTAAGCACAATCGATAGCAAATCTTAATCTCCGTTGCTTGCCCTTTGCAGCATATGCGTAGATGTGATCAGCACAGAATGAACGTAAGGGTATGATTAATGTCATAATCCTTCCACTGGCGCCCTCACTATAATATTCTATAGGGACACAAGTAGAAACTGAGCAGCTTGCATCTGCCAATACATCGACATTTTCCAAAAACACATCTATTAAAATAGAGATGATTCTCATAGTTGGTTCCGAGTGCGAGTCGTTACTGATGAGTTAGCAAGTTTTACTCTTGCTGCTAACTATGGTAGCCTGAACAGCATGGCAGCACCGAAGGCATCGACCGGTTGGCGCTTTCGTTCACTACTGCCAGCGCAATCTAACCAGACCGCATTTTATGTCGTTGTCCTTAAAACAAAAGATAATGAACACAGGTGCTAGGAAATGGCCACCATTAGCGTGGTAATTACATCTCGCCGCAAAGCACATCACATACTTCGGAGTACGGTGCAATTGTAGGTAACATTTATCTGCCTTTATTGCTTCTTAGGCACCCTATTATACGCACGTGGTGTCTTAATGTTGTTGAGGACATCGAGCCTTCACGGACGGTTTCTTCCGGCGTCATTTTGCGGCTGCAGAGAAGACGTTGGAGTGGTAGTGGCTGGCGGCGCATCGCCACGCGGAAATTCAATTACAGCTGCCGCAACTGCCACGTTAGCTAAAGCACGTTGGCAGGCTAGTTGGTTGGGATTCATGATAACACAATGCAGCGCGACAGGACGAGGACAGAGAAAAATTTCGACACACACACACAGCGCCTTGTTAACGAGCTTTGCAATGCATTCTGATGTCTATGCTAATTACGTGGCTGCAGACATGGCAGCTCATCTCCATGCCTTAGTCTTGTCTGACGCCATTTGAGAGAACCGAATGCTAAAAGGGCGTGCATGCGTAAAAAGTGCTTCAGTCGACGCATAAAGACAAACTCACTCTGCGTTCATGTCCTCTATGAGAATCAGTGCCCTCACGCGCAGGACAACAAACAATAGTAATAATATTAAAAAACACCGCCAAGCACTCCGTACAGATGGTTAACCAGTGAAGCTGAAACGTGCGGCCCCGGTGTTTAGCAGTGGCTTAATCCCGACGCTGCATTGAAGCATTTCTTAATTATTGGTTACATGTTTGTGTTTCTAGTGAAATGCAAGCGCCAGTGGCGGCCAGATGCTGCTAACCACGACGCCGAGCTAACTCGAGATATCGAGGGCATGCGACAACGGTGAGCCAAGGAGGCGGCGTTGCGGGCAGAGCAGCGTCAACGTGGCAATGGCGGGAACGCGTTCGCCTAAAGCCCCTATATAAAAAAGTAGCGTCACGCTTTGAAGAATGCCGCCGCCTCCTCGCACACCCTGTCTGAGGCCGACGCCGCGTTGGTATTGGCCTAATGGCATCACGTGGACCGCCGAGCCGCCGGACGCTGGCTGCGTTTGTTTACGATCACGCTCCGTCGCCATTTTCGCTTGATAAGCGTCTACCGACTGGCGAGGAGCGCACGTTGGTACCGTTGCTCTTCCTTGTTGTTTAAGTTTGAGAATGCGTTAAACTAAGTTTTGTGGCAAGTGCGACGTCGCTTCAAGGCATTTTCCATAACCATGGCTTGCTGCGCCTTTGGATGCCAAAATACTTCTAGCAAAGGCAAGCGACTCTTCTCGATACCGTCCGGTAAGCGCGACGGTTAAGAAGAAAGACGTGGATTCATCGAATTGGCAGGAAGAACTTCAGACTAACACCCTCCACACGACTATGCGAGGTAAGTTGCGAGTACGTGTACTTTGGTGTATTTGGACGTGTATTCGGCGCGCTTAATCGTTTTTTACGCCTACAGGCTTGCATTCGCGGGCACGCGAGGCTGCGTGCGAGAACGTCATTCCGAAACTTGATTCCGGAACTTTCTTTTTAAAGATTTTGCGCAGTCCTTTTGATAAAATTAAAGGGTCGAGTGTAAAAAGTCATCTTAGGAAAGCAACTCTTTATCGTTTGTGGTTACTTAATAGCCCTCTTTACAGCGAACAGCTTTGTTTGCCTCTTTCGTTCGTGTTTGTCGTTGGCGGTAGCGCGGTTGATAAGCGATACAAAGGCACCGATGAAAAACGTGCGTACTCTACCAAAATCGAGTTACAGGGTGCGTTCGCCGCCAAATGACAGCATCAAAGGTCTTTGAGACGCACATATATGCTAATTCGCGTGAGCTTTAAAGTGTGTGAATTTTAAGAAGCGGCGGTGGAGCACTCGCAAAGAAAACGTGCGGTCACCCACTCGCAACCGTTCCCAAAGCATGTACCTTAATGCAACTCTGTTCGCGACAAGTACGTCACTTCGTGAACGGACGAGCTAACGTGACAAGTCACAAACCTGAAAAAATAATTTACTGAACGTAAGCTCACTATGCTCTAGTTTGAGACTGAGTGAAGCGCTGTTACCGCCTTCCCGCTTCGCGAGCGAATGCTAAAAAAGTGATTTCATTTTCTATGTACGCACAGTCCCGACTGGATGACCGGCCGCGCAAAATTCTGTCGAGTATGAGGCACTAGAAACATAATAGGACCAGCGCCCACCCCGAGCCTTGGCGCGTGCTTATAAGATTGGCAAGCACGCATGTAGGCAGCTTTGTAGCTTGTAATGCCCCATCGAACCTTCAGAGCAGCGAGTGTTTGTGTCCTCTATCAGCCTTCTTACGTCATCTGATACGCGTCGCGAATTCACATGGTATGGACGGTGCGGATTATTTGGGTTACCGAGGGCTTGCTGGACGCCAAGATGTTGACATTCGATCACAAACTTATTATTTACACCAATTCGCAACAAGATCTTGCGACACGCGCTTGACAAATGTTACGTACCTAATTGTAGCGCACGCGATGCATTCGGAGTCGCCATGGTACGGCGTTGGCGTTCGTTTAGGTACTTAAAAGAAGTTTTCAAAACAGGAATAAACGAAAACCTGCCGTCACTGAATTTATATAACTCTCCTTACAGAAATTCTATGCTGTACACGAAGTTACTCGAAGCTATAAATCAAACGCAAACGCTCAAACGCACCGCCTTGCTAAGCGCGCATTCACTCTGCGAAAGGTCGTCTGCTACGCTCGAGCGGTGTAGGCGGCGCCACGGTCGAGGAGCGAGCGCGAAAGAGAGGAGAATCGAGGAGGAGGGAAGGTGGTGGAGGAGAGTGTCGCTACTTTTTATTGCGATAGCAATTATATGGACACTCAAAAGCAGATTTCTGCCGTCGGCGTCGCCGTCGCCGTCGGCGTCGCCGTCGCCGTCGCCGTCGCCGTCGCCGTCGCCGTGAGGTTCCGTATGACGTCATTTGGAGATGAAATCGTCGCCGCGCGCCGAACGCTGTATGTGCGAGTGAAAGGGCGCGAGGGGCGCGTCTTTCACGGGGAGTGAACGCACGGCGGAGAACAAACGCGCGTTCTGCGCCGTGCTCGCTTAAGGGCTGCAGAAGTAGGCGTCTCTTTTCTCCTTTACAATCACCATATATGTAGAGCAAACGCGCCTTCTTCGGACACGCGAGAGGCCGTGGGGGAGGGGGAGGGAAGGGAGGCGACGTTTAGCTGCGGCACCAAGTGCCTATTTATATCAGAGGCTCCAGCAACAGTCACCAACGCCGCACGCATTTTGAGCTAACGCGGGCAAAACGCCGATGGCGTCGACAACAGTTCTGCGTGTTGTTGCTACCAAAGCCGCTCACCTTACTTCGTATGACATTGCTGTGTTGCTATCGCATTCATTGCTTCGCCCTTAGGGCGAAACTGTGACATTTTTTTATATAGGGGCTTTACGTTCGCCGGGGCCAACGCCCACTTTCGGCGGGAGTTCCTCGAGCGGCACGTTGGCTTAGGCTGCGACAAAACGTCCACGTTGAAATCGCGAAGTTAGGGAGCCTACAAACGGCGTTGCATGTAGGCTCCCTACGCGAAGTGGAATGCAAGCGCCAATGGCGGGCGGATGCTGCTAACCACGACGCCGAGCTAACTCGAGATACCGAACGCATGCGACAACGGCGAGCCAAGGAGCCGGCGTTGCGGGCAGAGGAGCTACGACGCCGAGAACGACGCCACTAACAGCGCTGCCAATGGCGCGCGCGCTTGTGTGCGACGTAGAGAACGACGTAGCAGACGGTGCAGCCAATGGAGGCGTTTAGCGAAACATGGGACGAACGGTTTTTCGTTTCGCCTAGCCATTTATAGCTTTCGCTGCAAAAATGAGCGACAGACGTATGCTAAGAAAATAAATAGAGATAATTAAGAAAACAAGGCCGGACATAAATGTGTAGACAACTCAACTTGCTTTGTCATTGTGAGCCTCTTCTGACAGTTTTTTTTTTCACAGTAAGAGTTGTGAATTGAGTTCATTACAGCTCAGAGGTAGCCCGTGGCGCTTGAGTCATCACACATCACAACAATCACAGACGGAACACGCTAGAATCTCACTAAGTCCCAATGACATCGCTACTGTTACAACCTGCCGCTGGTAGAAACGGCACTCCGCACAGACCAGTGCGAGGAAGAGAGCCGCACGGCGCACTGGTTCGAGGCTACGTTCCTCCTTGCCGATAAAACGGTCAATATTGGTGTAGGCAAAAAATAAAACAATGGACCTGTTGGTAGTCAGCGCTCGTCCTGTCGCTATTCTGTGTCTCGTTTTTCTCTAAATTTTTTTTAAATAAAGAAGTATACAGCCCACAATAATGAAAAGCAGGTTCCCGCGCGTGCACATCTTTCACGGTATTTAGATACAGGAGAGGCATTTCAGTGCCACCTTGTGGTTTACCATTCACACAGGCTTATCGCATAACCTTCGGAACAACTTACTTATTAATGTTAATCTACACTGGGCAGGAGGACACAGCCATGAACACTCGTATCTGCTGCTATGGGCAGCATGAGAACCCTAAAGGGAAGAGTTCACAAGAAGATGGGGACTGGAAGTAATCCACAATGACCGAACAAGGGAAGTGTCGGCGGACGCTTACTATGTTCGACTACTGTTTCTAACACTAGCATCTACGCATACACGTGGTACGTCACTCTATTTTTTTCCGCCTGGCCCATGAAAATTTCATCCGGCTCCGCACACGTGTTGTTGTTCTTATCTATGCCAGTTTCCCTCCCAAAAGAGTAGAAGAAGCTCGTCACTGCTGCTGTCCCATGCAAGCAGAAGGGCCTGAGCTTGGACGATATCGCCTGCCCGAAAAGTGCGACGTTCGCTCAAGACGCCGATGCGTGCTTTCTGGTGTGCACTTTCAAGGCAGAAGGCATATACGGTTACATTTGCTCAGAGGGCCTGGCCTCTGCGGTGACGTACCTGCTTACTTCAGTACGTGAGTTCATGATAGCACTCACTACTGAGCATTACGGATGCTCGTATGCAACCGGATTTGGTATTCATTCATGAGTTTTATTTTATTGCGATAGCAATTATATGGACACTCAAAAGCAGATTTCTGCCGTCGGCGTCGCCGTCTCCGTCGCCGTCGCCGTCGCCGTGAGGTTCCGTATGACGTCAATGGAGATGAAATCGTCGCCGCGATGATGATGATGATAAGTGGTTCTTGAGGGAAAGGGAAAGGTTGGCGCTATCTTCTGCAGCCCTTGAGGGAGCACGGCACGTTTGCTCTACATATATGGTGATTGTAGAGGAGGAAAGAGACGCCTACTTCTGCAGCCCTTAAGGGAGCACAGAGCAGAACGCGCGTTTGTTCTCCGCCGTGCGTTCACTCCCCGTGAAAGCACGCGTCCCTCGCACCCTTTCACTCGCACATACAGCGTTCGGGGCGCGGCGACGCGCTGAGCCGTGCTCCCTCAAGGGCTGCAGAAGATAGCGCCAACCTTTCCCTTTCCCTCAAGAACCACTTATCATCAGAGCAAACGTGCCTTCTTCCGACGCACGAAAGGCCGTGGTGGGGAGGGGGAGGGAAGGGAGGCGACGTTTAGCTGCGGCACCAAGTGCCTATTTATATCAGAGGCTCCGGCAACAGTCACCAACGCCGCACGCATTTTGAGCGAACGCGGGCAAAACGCCGACGGCGTCGACAACAGTTCTGCGTGTTGCCGGTGCTGCTGCATGTCCAAGTTTATACAGCTGATAAAGCTGCTATCATTACTCCGTATAGCTCTCTTCAAATTTGCTATCGCAATTGATGCTTCACCTATCAGGTGAAACTGCGACAACTTTTTTTTCTTCTATACCGTAAAGCCGCACTTCTAAAAAAAAAAACGATATGCAAGCTCTTCATAACGGAACTCAACTTTCTCAGGTTGGCTCCTCTTGTTAGCGAGGTCTTTTGAGTTGCTTTCATCCCTGCACCTCATGCATCTGATGCAACGCAAATGGCCCGTAATTTCCAAGGATAGAAGCGAGCCGTGCAGAATATATTACAGCGACAGCGTTAAGGGCCCCGTGTAGCAGGAAATCCGGTGTCGGCGTCCGCCGCCGGCGGCGTTCTCTGTCAGAAAAAAAATCATCCCGAACCACAACCAGGCACGCCCTCTTCGTGGCGCATAGGCGCTACTGAACTAATTGAATTTCTCAAAGTAAAATGCGTCAGACTTGGCGGTCGTTTGCAAAGCTCCACAAAGTCCACAAGCATGTGGAAACTTTCTTTTACCTTACTGGCGTTGTACTAGGCATACTGGCTGCATGCTCACCTGCGACGCTCAAGGAGGTGAAGATGTAGCAAAAGAAGCATACTCGTTTTTGGCTAAACGAGACTTCTGGTCTCTTATGTGCCAAAACGACCGTCTGATTATGACGTACACCATATTGGGCGACTCCAGAATAATTTTGTCCGCCTGCGGTTCTGTAAGGTGGACCTAAATATAAGTGCACGAGCGTCTTTTTTTTATATTCGACCCTAATTAAATGCGGTCGCCGCGTACGGGACAAAACCTGCAACCTCGAGCTGAGGAGCGCAACGTCACAACCAGTAATGCTACCACGGCGGTTGCTTGTCCTGGATCTGTTCTCTACGTAACGTCGCGGCATTTTTGGAAGGTTTATTGACACAAAAAGGCTCGTTCGTGAAAAGGATAGTCGGCAAGAAAAGGAGGATCACGCGCTGGGAAAAGGCGGCTTCGCTAGTAGCGACAGGGCATCATTGACTCCTGGAAACGATATTAAATTTCCTCGGATAATCGTGACAAATGACCGTCGCTGGTGGAACTCCTGAGCCTTCGGTGTCGCCGCCATTGCGGGAAGTTGGCTACCGGCCATACTCAGGAGAACGGACACCATATATCTCGCGAATGGCTGGCCTTCTCACGCACTTAGAACAATTCGGCAGTAAAACGTCTGTCTCGGATAACGAATGGCCAACGTTTCGTGTCTTCAAGGCTGCAGCGAGTCACCGTAGGGGAAAAGAACGCTCGCGAAGTTATTTCGGCGGAGGAAACGATAGCGCCTGACCTTTTATATGTCTCACGCGAACACGGAGTGGTGAGAGTGTAGGCCTACAGTAGGACCAGGCAGGTGAGGGTTGGGGCCGGTTGCCTAAAGTGCGAGGTAGAGGCGACTGTCTGCCAGTTTATTCTATTTTGTCGCTTTGCTTTCCGCCCGACAGAACGAAGAAAGGGAGCCTGCTGGCATTTAAACAATGTTCTTTTTATAAGCCGTACGTTAACTAGTTTGATTGTTTCAGACTTTCTTGATTTTGGTAAAGATTCACATGGAAATTTTGCATGACGCCCTTTCTCTGACGGAACTTTGGAAGCGAAGCCTCTCCCACCTTGGTAACGGTTTTATTAGAATTCGGAAGTAGTTCTCAAGTTGAAAGGTAACCAGGAACTGAGCGTTTGTGGCACAAAGGTATAGATACAATTGTATTTCCAAAACTATTTTGAGTAAAGCACTTAAGATATGTGCAAGTCTTGTCAACAGTATTCTTTACGGTTGGCATCACTGAGGCATTTTTGAGAAATCACAATTTGAGTCTGTATTCAGAACACCGTAAGCTTTAATTAGAAGACAGCGGCGCAAACCGAGAAAAATGAAAATCGTAAGAGAAGAGATAGAAAACTCGTATAAGCACTGACTTACCTATGAACTCCTATAGCGGCCACTAGCAAACGCAGTACATGACAATCCTTCCTCCACTGATGCACAAACATTCAGAGCTTACAACACGGTTAATTAAGCAAGTTTGTGTTAGAGACATATTGGCTTACGGTCTTGGCTCTATCGGAGACGTTGAAAATATTCTAATTTGTTAATGAATGTTATTACCTTCAATTGCTCACAACGGTTCTTCCCTTCCGTGTGGGGCAAAATGATTATTTCAAAGCACCTAATATTACGTCGATACATATTTACTGTATGACACCTTACTGTCCCGAACAGCAGATGTCGTTTATTCTCCTTGCAATTATATCGCTTATTTCTTCATGCCAATCAATATCCAATGACAATTGCGAATCGCTAAAAATCAGCATTAACTCTTTCGTACATGCTTTCGTAAATGATTAAATAATGTTTCACTTTTAATGTCCGTCACCAGTACATAAATGTACTGGTGAGGCAGCATTACTGCGGCACATTGCCTATAGAAGACAAGTTTACAAGTTTATTGCTTCAATGTAGCTACGCACGAACTATGAACTTTTTGTGCGTGCTTGTAAAACAGAGTAGCGAGAAAGCCTCGGCAACTCCTCTGTTACAAGTGCACAAAAATAATCCTTCTTCTTCTTCTTTCTGGAGTTTTACGTGTCAAAACCAGTTCTGATTATGAGGCACGCCGTAGTGGAGGGCTCCGGAATAATTTCGGCCACCTGGGGTTCTTTAACGTGCACTACAACGCAAGCACACGGGCGTTTGTGCATTTCGCCTCCAGCGAAATGCGGCCGCCGAGGCCGGGATTCGATCCCGCGACCCGGGCTCAGCAGCGCAACGCCTAAGCTGACTGAGCCACCCCGGCGGGTAAAAAATAATCCTTAAATGCTCTTGAGTTGAGCAATGTACCTGCGCTGTTCGTCGCAAATGATCAATTGTCGGCATGTTTTCAAACCACCACGCACCTTTCTAAAGGACTACTTCTGTGAAACCTGATTCACACAGGCGTCATCCGCCCCGTTCCGTCACCCTCACGGCATCGGTTGCAGTCAGGTTACGGTGTTTCCTCGCCAGTTCCAGCAAAAAATGAAAACGGCTACTTTCGCCGATGATCCCAACATTTCTAGCGCCCCATTTTTCGAGAAGAAGAAAAAAAGTCGAATAAACACGCCCCTATGTGAGAAACATGTGCCGTGATAGTGAGGGACTTGGCGCATGAGCACTGTGCGAATCAGGCCAAAGAGGAAAGCCATCGATGTGCGAGTTTCATCTACCGCCACCTCCACGTGCATCCTAAGTGTTAAGTTCCCGCTAAAGAATTTAGTTTCAAACGAATACACAACCACAATTAACCGCACCACTTAAATGTACTCTGGTGCGTTCCTCTTTTATAGTTCAGAGTGGATGTGTTAATTACAGTCCTCTACAAAAAATCGCTGACATGGACACACTGATTTATTCAGTACGAGCAATACTTTGAACTTCTTTTTTTTATTTTCCTAGTCGGGCTGCATGAAGCACACGAAAGTATTGTTCGCGCACGTAACGGTGTTCGAGAAAACCCATCCCGCTTTGTAGACACGTGTTCTTCACTGGCCGTTTATTCTCTGATTACTTTCGAGCCGTTTGAACCACGTGGCCAGGAAATCAAATGAGTGCCTTGCCCACAGAAAGGATCCAGCTGGTGAACTGCTAAAGTGCAGCTGCGACCGGCACCACAAGCGTTTATTGCAAAGGCACACAAAAAGAGACATCGAGTTAGGCTTTCGTTCCGAAACTTGGCATCATCTCTTTTTTACTGCTCATATTCTCAGTCTTCGTTCTCTTCGCGGTCACTTCTTTTTTTTTTCGTCGTTTGTACCATTAAGACGAGTGTAGCACCGGCTTCTCGCGTGCCCTTTGCATCCGCTCGTACCACGACCGTGGCTCGTACACACACAAACGCTCGCAAACGCGCTCAAAGGCCACGAAGAAAGTGGCTCGGGCCGATTCTGGTCACGCAAATTATAAGACGCATCAGACAAAGTGTACAAAGTGGAGCCTGTCGAATGCCCAGCTTGCTTGTGCTTGTTCCGGAGCTCGCTCGTATCCCCTTGGCATGAACGCTTTCTTGGGGGGGCCAGGGGCGTGCTCTGGATGCGTGGCGGTGGTGCGTCGTATGTGCGCAGCGATGTCTGCGTTTGCCACGCTGTTCAATTGAGGCTGCGTCAGCGCACTTTGCCGTGCGAGTTATCACGCCACAACAGAGAGTTCTAATGTGTCCGGGTATTGCGCTATACTATTCGTAATACCGGATTATGGGAGGCCTATACGTGAGTATACGGAGATAGGTGATATTCTAATTGACATTAAGCGAAAAAAAAATGGAGCTGGGCAGGCCATGTATTGCGTAGGGTGGATGACCCGGGGACCATTAGAGTTACAGAATGGGTGCCAAGAGAATGGAAGTGCAGTCGAGGACGGCAGAAAACTAGGTGGGGTGATGAAGTTAGGAAATTTGCAGGCGCAAGTTGGAATCAGCTAGCGCAAGACAGGGGTAATTGGAGACCGCAGGGAGAGGCCTTCGTCCTGCAGTGGACATATATATAGGCTCATGATGATGATGATGATACGTGAGAGGCCGAGTTAGTGGCGCCACCTTGTGGGCAGAGCTTTATTAGACAAAGACACAGTTGTTATTGGAGGGGACCAAGCGTTTTCTACTTCGCTCCTGGTGTAAATGTTTGTTAGCGGCGTAATCATGAACACATTGCCTTTTAGGGGCGAAGCTCTTTATAGCGGCACCCGTTCGTCCCCGTCGTCGTAGTAGTAGTGTGTAACCAGTCTGAGAAAAATGAGAAAAAATGTGGTTGATCCCTCTTATATAGGAATCGATATAGAACACGAAAGTGAAACGTGTCTTCACAGAAGTAGTGTAATGTTTATTGCACATTGATATATAATGTCTATTGGTGTTTTGTGGCTAAAGCGCCCTTAGGCGTTGATGCACCCACGCTGACGCCTGGTGGCACGTCTCCTCCATCACGACTACCAACGTCGATGACCATGAGCAACCGTCGTGCATATGGAAGCTGCACTACGCTGCACACGCTAGCACAACGCGAAAGACGAAGCACGTAACTGACACACTAATACAACGCGCAAGACAAAGCACGTAACTGAATCGTCACCGAGTCAAATCAGCGCGTACAGCGCGTCGTAATTGCAGCCTCCGCGATCAACTTCAGAAACATTTTCAGAGCTAATTGCGGAGGCCACGCTCCGCTGTGCTGAGTACGGTGAACGCCACTACCAACGCCACCTAAGTGGCGTTGGTAGTGCTTCTTGATGCCAGCGTCCCTTCGAATGCTGGCATCGAGGCGTCGTAGTGCTGAGACCACCGAAGCGTTCACTGTCGGTGCGCGTTAGTATAGTGCCTAGAATATACTTAAGTATATTCTAGGCACTATAGCGTTAGTGTCATAATGCAGTACTTCTCTTTTCTGCTCGTAGGCGGCGGCACCGCCCCGAGCAAGAGCGCGGGTACACGGACGAGTGTTAGATATATAAGGCGCGTCTGTGTAGCTCTCTGCAAATGCGTTTGTGGCGCAATGGGTTAAACGCTCGGCGATCTATCGTCGCGGACCGAGAGGTCGTGGGTTCGATTTCGAAATTTTGCATGTTTGTGGAACTTTTTCTTCTGGTTTCTTTCTTTGTATTATGTTCTATGACGTATTTCCGTGACGGAAATACGTCAGTGAAGTCTTGGTGGACCCCGGCATAAAACACTTTCGTGTTAAAAAAATTCCGAAGTTGTGTCCGCAGCGCGGAATCGAACCAGGGACCCCTCGCTTCCGAGCGCGCGGCGTTAGCCCACTACACCACGAAGCGGACATGGACGCACGCACCACGATGGCAATAAATACCCAACATTAACGAAAGGCCGCGTTTCTAGCGCGTTTCTAACGCGTTTGTGCTAGCGCGTTACGGCCCGTGTAAGAAGCTGGTGTAAGACGCTGTGGCCTCTCCGCCTTACCTTCAACGCGTTTCGAACGCGCTGCCCAAAGCGGTGGCAAGTCAAGTTCAAGTCGAGGAGCGTTTATGAATACGGGGGGGGGGGGGGGTATACTCTCTCAGCAGTCATGTGATGGCGTCGGCAAACGCGGTGCACGTTCCGGCATGTGTATATGGCTGCGTAAGACGCTGTGGCCGCTCCCCCTTACTAGAGAGTACTGCACGTTTCTAACGTGTTTGTGCTAGCGTCCCCTTAAGCGAGAGATCCGATGATTCCCTCCGGAGCTTCGCCCACACATCATCATTCACCCCGTGGATATGCTGTGATTTTTTTAGTTTTTCTTCTTTTTTTTGACAAGGACACTCATGCACCACTGAAATGGTTATATAAGGCATACTGGTTAGATGAAGCAACATTAGATATCGCTACCAGTGTCCGGCCACCTAGTATTACACAACCGCCATTGCGTATACCAGACTACCGGACCCTCTAATGAGTGCTATACGTTTTCGAGGAGGCCTTCAGTAAGGTGGGAAGAAGAAAGCGTCAATGCAGAATAACGAGAACATCGTCGTACTGAATAGTGTTATTCTTTTTGGCAATTAAGACACTGTTTTCACCGTTTGATATCGCCCGTAATAATTTAACTAAGGAGGCAAGAGAGCATGCCGGCTGATATTTTTTTTTTTCGCGTCCTTGGGTGTTCTGAGTGCGAACATTCAGTGCCGCTGGCACGCGGGGCACATTCGTGGGTTTCAAACTACTGACTCTAGGCCTCACTATGTGCCACATCGAAGTTGTAGCTGTCCTTGGCCTTTTCCACCTGTCGTCAGAACGTAGCCGCAGAAATCTCCCGATAGCTTCATGAAGTTTCCCCCTCTACATTTGCATAACAACATACATATGTTACCGCTTTTGCTCATAAGTTTTTGCTGATATTAGCTAAATAAAAATTACCGTAGCTTCGACTGGAGGCGCAATGCCAAAGAGACAGCGAAGCTGATGGACACTTAGCTAGTCCTGGCTTTTGGGCTATAGGCTAAGCACGATCAAGTCATCCCCAGAAATTTCCGGAATTTATTATTTCTCGTTTGTCTATCAGCTTTTGATTGGCTATCGATTGGCTATCGCAATGTATTGGCAACGTATTTGTGCTAGGCAAGCACTACCAAGTCATCCCCAACACTCTCAGGAATTTATTGATCATTCGTCGATTATAGATCAGCTATTGATTGTCTATCGATTGGCTATCACGAGGTATTGGCCACGTTTTGAGGCTAGGCTAACACTACCAAGTCATCCCCAGCATCTTCCTGAATTTTTTATTATTGATAGATTATCGATTAGCTATTGATCGGCTATCGATTGGCTATCGCAATGTATTAGCCACGTATTTTGGCTAGGGCAAACACTACCAAGCCATCTCCAGCATTTTCCGGAATTTATTAATTATTGATTGATTCATCATGATCCTCATCAGCCTGTATTTATGTCCACTGCAGGACGAAGGCCTCTCCCTGTGATCTCCAATTACCCCTGTCTCGCGCTAGCTGATTCCAACTTGCGCCTGCAAATTGGTCGATTATCGATTAGCTATTGATTGGCTATTGATTGGCTATAGCAAGGTATTGCCCACGTATTTGGGCTAGGGCAAACACTACCAAGTCATCCCCAGCATTTTCCGGAATTTAATCATTATTGATCGATTCATCATCATCATCAGCCTGTATTTATGTCCACTGCAGGCCAAAGGCCTCTCCCTGTGATCTCCAATTACCCCTGTCTCTCGCTAGCTGATTCCAACTTGCGCCTTAAAATTGATCGATTATCGATTAGCTATTGATTGGCTATCGATTCGCTATCGCAATGTATTGGCCACGTATTTGGGCTAGGGCAAGCACTACCGTCATCCCGAGCATTTGCCGGAATTTATTAATTAGTGATCGATAATCGATTATCTATTGTTTGGCTATTTATTGGCTATGGATGATTGACTAAGTTAAGTAGTGCCAACCATGCTTAGCTAGACTTAGCCAGGCTCAGCTTCCCTAGTTCACAGTGGTATGTGCCATTGCGCTTGGACCCTTTCTGCACTACCGCCAGGGTTGGCCCACATTTTCTGCTTACCCTTCACGGAATTACGGCTGGCTTAAAGAGCTCCGCTGTTAATATTCGCGGAGGAGATCGTGTTCGGAAAATTTTACTTGCTTTTAGCTGTACTATAATGCACCTACCGACACCAGTTAATATTTCATTCAGGCTCAGGTCAATTTGACCTCACTGCACTTTCTCTCTTTGCTTTCTCTTTTTCTTTTATACACGTTCATCGCTCCTTTTATTATCCCCTTCCACAGTGCTCACTTCCCATACATTACCGTTTAGCGCATTATAACTGGCATGGCTGCTTCGTCAGATAAATTCAAACTTTAATTTAAACTATGGGGTCTTACGTGCCAAAACCACGATCTGATTAGGAGCCACGCCGTAGTGGGGGACTGCGGAATAATTTGTACCACCTGGGGTTCTTTAACGTGCACATAAAGCTAAGTACACGGGTGTTTTGGCATTTCGCCGCCATGTCCAGTGGTCCGATCCCACGACCTCGTGCTTAGCAGCCCAACACCATAGCCACTAAGCAACCACGGCAGATGAATTCAAACTTGCTGCACCTCAGTGAGACCAAAGGAAGCTTGACCAGTAAACCAGGTATGAGAGCCCTGTAAGTATACTAACTAATGGCGCATGCACCCTATAATTACGCAAGTTCCGATTCACAGAAATACCGTTGCTAATTAGGCGTTTTACAATTCTCCTCGACCTTTTGAGCAGAAGAAAAGGACTGTAAAGCATAGCAGTGTAATTCTTTGGAAAGCTGAATAATTGTTTAAGTTTAATCATGGCTCCAAATTTGACCACAAATCATTTGGAGTGCGTCAACAATACGTCGATGGCTGCGAACGCATTCGGAAATTGCATATTCTAACTGAAAAGTGTTCTACAAATTGAAACCAGTGTATAGTTCTTATTTGAGGCTACGTATTCTATGCAGTAGAATGGGGTGAGAGCTTTCTGTTACCGACATATGACGTCGACGACAGAGGTCGTCCTAAACCCACTAACATTTCTACGTAAGTGCTTCCTCATTTCTTTCCAAGTTTCTTTCCGGAAGCCGCCATCTGTAACTCACAAGCTATGACACTCTGCTGGTGAGCGTGAGGTCGCGGGTGTAAACCTCATTGGCTGCATCCCTCTGCATCCCTCTGAGTCATGTGTTGTGCTTTCGTTGAATGCTTAAAATACCAAGGTGGCCAAATTCACCCGATGGCCTCCATTATAGCGTCTCACTTAGCTTCTGTGTTACATTCAGACGGCAATCAATCAATCAATCAATCAATCAATCAATCAATCAAGCAAGCAAGCAAGCAAGCATTCTATTTTTACCAGTTTATACAAGAAAAAAACTACATTCTCGTGAGACTGTACGTGTTTTCTAGCATAACACCGCCTTACGCAGCAAATTTGCATGGCTAGTGGGAAAAAAACGCACACTCTGTAATTAAACCTCCCTTTGATTCTCAGATGGACACACGTGATTCCAAACTCATCAAATAATTTGATTTTCTATTTGTTGATCAGTAGCTTGTGCTGGCGAAACGATGTTTAAAACTTGATGTTCGGAATTTTCGGGACACGAGGCTGTGGCTGTTGACTGTCTGTCTATGCAAAGGATCACCGTGTCAAACCAATCAATTTCAGTAGATAGTTGTCTCTGCACTCTTTTGTTTCTAAGAATAACTATTCAACGTGAATTTCAACGCCCTAAATCAAAAGGTGGTGAACAAACTCGCTTCCACGTGTCCTCCTCATAACTTCTTTATCGTGGAAGATAAAACTGCATGCTCATTTTTACTTAAAAGAAAAACTCAAAATACCCACAGAAAAAAAATTGAATGATCAGACCGGCAGCTAAAGAGCATGAGACATGACCCAATATTCAGCTCAGAAAATGAAGACTACCTCTACTCTTTTTTTATGACCCTCTGTTAGAGATCAACGTTCCAATTTTAATGCACTTGCAGCTTTCTGCAAACACGTACGCCATCGTGTTCCTCAGTAGACCTACATTAAATGAAAACTTTACGATAGGCTGCGTCACCACCGTTTTGAAACGAGGATATAATAATCAACACTCACCCATCGTTTTCCACTAGCCTCGTAATTTCCTCTTTTGCCGCGTCCCAGATTTCGCTAGCTGCCTACGCACTCAGATGCTGCAGAAACTTCCGAATGGTGCAGAGCCGCTCGTAAAACGCTAACGTCAGCGCACTGCCCCAGCTATTCCGCTAAGAACAATCTCCTGCAGGGCACCTCGATCGTCTTCGCTGGGCAGCTATATACGACCGTCTATGTTCTCACAGAGCGCTGTTCGCAATTTGTAGTCATGCACAATTTGTTACCCATAAATAGGAGCTCTCCTCGCCTATATTTCCCATCTTGTCATCTCACGCCAGCGAGCGCATGCGCTGCCAGCGATAGAGGTTGAGAAACATGTTAGCGCATACGGAAATAGCCTGACGGCATAAGGTAAGGCTTCTCTTTTAGTTCGTTTATGCGTAGTGACCGGTCTATGAGAGGTAAGAAAAGACATCGAGTGTGTTGACAGCGGTCGTATAAAGAGTGCACTGATAGAAGCGAACATAAAAATTGCTATAGAGAGTGGCGGTGCCACAAGGGGAGGAACATACAAGACTCATAAAAAGACTACTCTGAATAATATCGCCTTTTTTATCATTAAAGCTCGCCGAGACTAAATTTCGGAGCTTCCTATGGTCGGCCTTGAATATCCCCTATATTTAAAAGGAAAGCTACCGTTGTGTAAGCAGCGCATTTCTATCGAAAATTCGGCTATGTTTTTACACGAGATAGCTTACCATATTTATATTTATTACATGTGTCATTTCAGGAAGCGTCACATTACCATTCTTGTTGCTTCATGCTTGCAGCTATCATTTTTTGACCACAACGGTCGCAACGGAACCTAAAGCTTGTTTCGTTTTTTGTGCTCTTCAGAATCTCTATAGCTAGAGCTCTACGTGAGACCGTATCTTTCCATTTACTGCGAGTCCCCGGCTAATCCGAAAAGTCATTTCCGTGCAGCCATTTGACATCACAATGCCTGTATCTTCTCGAGAAGCTAGTGTTTGCGCCGTGTCCAAAGTAATCGCAACTTGTTTCTCTGGCTCTGGAACTACAGAAGTTCTGTAACCTGTCGTGATGGGCCTTTGTCTAGGTAAATGAACGAGGCGAAGGGTAACAGAGGGGCTCGATGTTTAGTAATCACCCAAAGAAAGCCAGCAATCAATGAAGTCAAGGAAATCATAGGGGTAATGAGGAGTGGTTGAAACTGAAATGCAGAAAATAATGAATAAAAGGGGAAATGAAAGGGAACGAAAAAGATAACTTGTCGCCGGTGGGGACCAAAGCCACAACCTCTTCATTACGCGTGCGATGAACTACCAATTGTGCTACAGCGACTGCCATCAACCCGTACAGTGAAGTGCACTGAGGTGAGGTGCACTGCAGGTCATACTAGGATCGACCTGCAGTGCACCTCTCCGTACCAGGAATCAGAAATAAATCTGAGCTGTCATCACCTGCTCTTAAACAACTCACTCTGCTCCTTTTGCACGAAAGGTACGCCGACCACGTGCATATTTTTACTGATGGATCGGCAACTATCCAGTGTTTCTCTGGAGCCGTGGTTTTCCCAGCGAAAGCCACCACCATCAGTTTCAAGACGTGTCACCCAACGACATTGACGGCTGGGGAACTTGCAGCTCTTCGCGCTGCACTTCGTCTCGTCAGCCAAGTACAACCTCGAAGATGGTCATTATTCAGTGACTAGAAGGCAGCAGTGCAATCTTTGCTATCAGCCCTGCGACGTGGACCACACGAACAAGTGGTATTCGAGTTTAGAGAACTAATCCACACCTTGACTGAGAAAGGAAACCACGTGACATTTCACTGGATTCCAAGTCACTGCGGCGTCATTAGAAACGAACACGCCGATAACGCTGCTCGGTCAGCTCTTCGAGGCGCCGAAGAGGAACCAATGCTGTTATCAAGGACAGATGCCGCTCGAAAACTTCGAATGCTCACCTGGGATATCACGTTCTCCCTGTCGAACGCGGGAAGTTTTCAAAGCAACCGGCTGCACAATTTAGACTCCTCTCTACACCTTTGCATCCCAGCTGGACTCTGCCATCGAGAAGCTACCCTACTTTTTCGAATATGGCTAGGAGCAGCCTTTACTAAGTCTTTTGCATTCCGAATCGGATGGGTCGACGACGCCTCGTGTGATGAATGTGGTAGCGAGGAGACTTTTCAGCACCTTCTCTGTGACTTTCCTCGCTACAATTTACAGCGACGATCGCTCGTACACGCGATAGCGCGTTTTGACCAAAGACCTCTAACAGAGCAACTTATTTTAGAATGCCGACATCACAAGCCATCGCGGCGAAGGGCGACGAGGGTACTGTTGTAGTTTTTAAGGGCAACAGACTTGGACAAGCGGCTGTAGCCTAGACAGAGGCTTATAGTGCTGCAAGTGCTACTGTGCTGTGCCACCTGTGACTGACTGTGGTTGTGTCTGTGCTTCTTACTTTCTTTATCTCTACTTTGTTGTCACTTTACCTCCCCCTCCCCTCTCTCCCCAGCGTAGGGTAGCAAACCGGTTCTTCCCATCTGGTTAACCTCACTGCCTTTCCCCTTTCTTCTGTCTCTCTTTCTCTCTCTAGACATACTAGTTCTAGTGCAGGGTGTGTTAGCCAGCGCCACAAAGAGCCATGGTGGGTGGATGTGGAACACCCTTCTTTGCCTCATGGCGTCACGTAACACGTGAACTTAATGGTACCCTGAAACGAGTTTGACGATTTTGTACAAACATACTGAGTCGTTCGGGTAGGTCCTTATGATCATAAGGCGACGCATTTAGGCGCTCCGCGTAAAGCGTGTAATTAATTATAAGGTTTTAAGTATGTACATCGTTACCGATCGCAACGGCGCCGCTCCCCTGAGTTTTCGGCCACCTTCTCACAATTGACGTAGTTAACCCAATTGAAGTTAGTTGGGTGAGCTATCTGATTGCCTACCCAGGTCGCGTCATCGATAGTTTTTCCAACGTTAAGATGAACTCATGAAGACGTCACAAGATGAACAGTCAACGTGACATGATGACGCAGAGCCAGTGAAAGCGGAGCTTAGCCCCGATCACTCGGCGAACGAGTTGAGGAGAAAAAAGCATGGCTAGGGAGGAGGGTAACTTGTAATCGTCCGCGGCTCTCTTAACATGAGACGCCTCACTCAAATTGCGGCGCTTATCTTTTACTGTAGCTGTACCCCACATCTCTACACAATTTCTGCAAAACGTTTCAGCGACCCCTTAAGGAAGCAGGCACATGTTTATTAAACTCTCTTATGCTACCTAATGCCATCAAATTGCCAGATTATAAAGAGAAAGGCAAGGCCCCAAGAAACAGTTACAACGTATTTTGTTGCAATTATAATCAAAAACAAAAAAATCAGCATCGATAATAAAGCTTCTCATTTTTCCCGCATTTCCACACACAATATACGTGAACATTATGCAAAATATTTAATTAATGCTACTCATTACCTACTTTGTATTCAACAGACATTGTCAACTCAACTATATTCTTTCCAAAACAGATCGCCAAAGAGCGCGGTGCAAAGCAGTTCGGAGAGACCAGGCGTACCAAGGAATAAAGCTAGCTGCTCTGAGTCCGTAACAATCCACAGGGGATCCATTTAACCCTGAAAACATTTGCCACGAACGCATTAGTGCAAGGGCCTAATGAAACTGGCGGCGCTCGAGACCAAGGGATCGCTCGTTACTTGAAGAGAGATGGTTTATCTAATTTGTCTGGCGCTCCCTGACAAGCGCCTACATTCCTTCCTTCAGAAATTCCTTCCTTCTAATCTTCAGCACGCAGCTTTTTATTTTTTCCAAAGTCTCTCCTCCGCTTCCATCCTGACGTTGACGAGGAGGTTAAACAAAACGGCGCTCCGCCCTATTGGCAACTCTAGACGAGTGAGTATTCAAGAAAAGCTGGGGGAGGGGCGTCTTTTCTTTTTATTACCAGGACGATGTTCTCAGTATGCAGTTTACAAAAAAACCAACTACAAAGACCTTTCCACAAGAGATCCTTTTTCGTTGATCTTTCGAAAAAATGCATTAACAAGACTCCATTGACCCACATTGTTTATTTTAGTTCCTTTTTGAACCTTGCGCGCTCAAAAAAAAAAAAAAAGAAAGGGGAGCAGCTTGTAAGAATCAAAGTCTGCTCTGCAGACGATACCACCTCATTTCCATGAAGTCCCCGCCTCTATCCTGAACACACTTGTTACTTTCCTGGAAACGTACGTTCCACACAGTTTTTCAGATCACCTTCTATTGTTTACATATTTAGTATCGCTTTTATTCAATTTACTTGCGAGCAGCAATTTTTATTTAGTTTCCTTGTTTTTTTTTTCTTTAGACTCATTTCCTTTCTAACTTTCCATTATGATAAGGTCTATAAAATGCGATATTGTGATAAAATAAACGTGACTGCAGTGGTGGTGCAGGGTTGAGACTGGAGGAATTATTCACTGTGAGAACTTATAAAACAACATTGCGTAGTGCGTACAACAAAACGTGGTGCTTGCTTAGGCAGGCTTTGGGTAATCTGTGTGGCAGCAGGTACTTTTCAATTATAGCTCTTGTATTTCTCAAAAGAGGAGTTGGAAGATGATGCCGTTGACTGCAGGCGGATCTGGTCTTGTTTAGGTTCCCCACCATTGGTCCGCTAGAGCGCCGTCTTTCAACAGAGCTCAACAAACTTGAAATCTATAGGTACGTCGCTGAGTGCGTCATCATTCAATGCGCTTCGCGAGACAAGCGTACAAGGTGACACGCACAGCGATGTGGAACAGAACGCAAGCCGCCACTAGTCAGCCATCCAATGCATGATGCTGCGCCGGCCCGCTCATCTTTATAACACAAACCCAAAATCTGTCTGCTCAATATTACCGTTGCAACCTAAGCCCACATATTAAACAGAACTTCAATAGGCGCCGCAATACCTCTGGTCTGAATGTCGTAGTGGAAACACGCTATCCACATTAGCTTCTGGGGCGTTTGAGCACTGAATCTCTTCAGTGAACGGCGATCTGTAGCGAGCCTAGGACACTGCTACAAATACTGCTGAACATCTCTTTGAGTATTACAGGTCACACACGCGGGTGATGTGGCAAGTTCCATCTTTTTTAATAGGGTTGTGCGAATATTCAAAACGTTCGCTAATGAATCCAGTTCAGCCCGGTATGATTAGGCCTTCAAATTAAATAGACATCCTTCATAAATAAGAAAAGCTCACGAATATTTTAAATTGTCTACTGCGCGTGATGAAGCATAAATTCGGAGCAATGATGTAATAAACAGTACAGTAAAACAGTACAGAAAAAAAGCAAGTTAGATAGTGAAGCACTCTGTACGTGCACCTGGAAACACGCAATATACCTAAAAAACCTGCAGGCATCGTGACATAAAAGCGATATTATCAACTATTGTGAATGAAAAGATGACTCGAGAAAGTATAGCTGAACAAAAATGACATTGAGCCAGAAAATATTTCGCGGTACGAAAGCAGCACGCTCGATCATCGTTTTTACTGCACGGCGCTTCCACTAATGGGCAGCGCCTTCACCTTCTTGACCGGCTTTATATAGCTTCTGTTTACCATCCTGTCTTTCTGTGTTGCTGCATCTGAAGCACTTTCCGGTTCGCCACCGTTTTCGGAGAGCAATGGGTTATTTTATGAGCCATGGCTGTCAATCCACCTGCGTCGGCAGTCACTGCCACAAAGCAATCCTACAAGGCAGTGATGAAAGGAGAAAAAAGAAACACGAAAGTAGGGAGTGCTGAGTTCTAGGCATTTCTTGTACGACTGGGACAAACATAAAGAAATGATAAATAAGAAGATAAAGAAGCAGATGCTCCTCAAGAACTGCAAGCGCGCGAATAGTGTTTTGAATACGTATTTTTGATGAACGGACCCGGATGAGGACGTATTTGGTCAGGCGGAGCTTGGTTAAAGGGAAGCTAAAGAGGTTTCAGAATTGGATGGTTTACGGGGGTTTCGAAGGCTGACACACTATATTTGAACTCCTGTAGTTTTCTCGATTATGCGCGCAGCAGCTCCGCAATCGCAGTTTAAATTTTCATTGAAGCTCCGCTCCCTTTACGCGGCGAGCGTAACGGCGAAAGACCGGGCGCGAGGATGACGTCAATACAAGGGTCACGTGAGCGCTCTATTCGGATCGCGCTCCCGGCCGATAACTAAGATTACGACATGATCGTCTTCGCCATCAGTGCCCGCTAAACGACCCTCGGCGTCTCCCGAAGACGCTGCGGCGTGTTTTTGCTCAATTAAAGCAACTAGCGGTGACTTATGGCCTGATGAACTATGATTTTCATATTCGGGGGAGGGGGGGAGGAAAGCTTTAATAATTGACTGAAAGCTGACTTTTTTGAAAAGTGCTTCGGCGGCCCTTTAAGAGGCTACAATCCAATAAAGTGGTGATACCATAAAGGTGTCCTTGAGGAAACCGCAAGTTTTTTTTTTTTTGCTTATAGAATGACGGCATTCATAAGCCCTGGCGGCACGATTATCGACTAGTTTCAGACTACATGTACTCCTTTCGCATTACATAATTGCTTCTGTAGCCCCTATCTTACCGATCAGCGACTCAGCTTGAGGTATAATTAGGAGTAAGAAAGAATAAAATATAGGTATCCTTAGAACAAATGGCTGGGGATATCAAAGGCAAACAAAACTCTGCGTGAAGGAACATAGAACGTAAACTATGTGCTTGGCCTATTTGTCATTGCGTATTTTTTCTCTCCGGACAAGGGTGCTTCTGCTAAAAAGTTGTCGCAGTTTCACCCGAAAGGCGAAGCATCAATTGCGATAGCAACTTAGTAGAGAGCTATACGGAGTAAGGATACTAGTTTTATCCGCTGTACAAACTTGGACATGCAGCAGCACCGGCAACACACAGCACTGTTGTCGACGCCGTCGGCGTTTTGCCCGCGTTCGCACAAAATGCGTGCGGCGTTGGTGACTGTTGCCGGAGCCTCTGATATAAATAGGCACTTGGTGCCGCAGCTAAACGTCGCCTCCCTTTCCTGCCCCCCCCCCCCCCCCCCCCCAGCCTTTCGTGCGTCAGAAGAAGGCGCGTTTGCTCTACATATATGGTGATTGTAAAGGAGGAAAGAGACGCCTACTTCTGCAGCCCTTAAGGGAGCACGGCACAGAACGCGCGTTTGTTCTCCGCCGTGCGTTCACTCCCCGTGAAAGCGCGCGTCCCTCGCGCCCTTTCACTCGCACATACAGCGTTCGGCGGCGCGCGGCGACGATTTCATCTCCATTGACGTCATACGGAACCTCACGGGGACGGCGACGGCGACGGCAACGGCGACGGCGACGCCGACGGCAGAAATCTGCTTTGGAGTGTCCATATAATTGCTATCGCAATAATACTGGCCAGTCACATGTTTTAGAATGGCGAAGACCTGCGTCTTTGTCAACATCGCTCCGGCGATATGAGTTGCCTTTTGTATGGCCTTGCGGTCTATTGTCTCCTTTTTAAGTTCCCGCTACGTGCAGGCGACACCAAATACGGCCTGTCTACCACATGCAATGAAGATGATTGCTCTTCTTTAACGCCACACATTTTCTCAGTATTGATTTCAATTTAACTTTTATAGGCTTTGTATCAGCATAGGCTGCTACTGATAATTATCAGTAGCAGCCTATATTTATGTCCACTGCAGGACGAAGGCCTCTCCCTGCGATCTCCAATTGGCCCTGCCTTGCGCTAGCTGATTCCAACTTGCGCTTGCAGATTTGCTAATTTTATCACCCCACCTAGTTTTCTCCCGGCCTGGACTGCACTTCCCTTCTCTCGGTATCCATTCCGTAACTCTAATGGTCCACCGGTTATTCATCATCGCATTACATGGCCTGCCCAGCTGCATTTTTTTTTCGCTTAATGTCAATTAGAATATCGGCTATCCCCGTTTGTTCTCTGATCCACACCGCTCTCTTCCTGTCTCTTAACGTTAGGCCTAACATTTTGCGTTCCATCGGTCTTAGTGTGGTCCTTAACTTCTTTTCTAGCTTTTTTATTAACCTCCAAGTTCCTGCCCGATATGTTAGCACCGATAGAATGCAATGATTGTACACTTTTCTTTTCAATGACAGTGTTAAGCTCCCAGTCAGGATTTGGCAATGCCTGTCGTATGCACTCTAACCCAATTTTAATTTTCAGGTAAAATTCCTTGATAAGCTGACCTAGATAAACATACTCCTTTACAGACTATAGAGACTGACAATCCTGAATTCTTGTTCCCTTGCCAGGCTAATGAACATTGTCGTTGCCAGGCATGAATAGTTGGGTTGAAGATTAATATGCAGAAGACAATGTTCATTAGCCAGGCTAATGAACATTGTCTTCTGCATAATAATATTCAACCCCACTCTCACACTTTCTCGGTAAAGGTCCTCAATCATTTGTTGTAATTCGTCTCCATTGTTCCGGAACAGGACACTGACATCTCCGAACCGAAGGTCTGATGTCTATGAAAGCCGAATCTATGAAAGCCATATAGAGAGGTTGATTGTACTCCGCAAATTTCTTGATTGCTTGATTGATGACATGGATATGATTCATTGTAGAATATCCCTTCCTGAAGCCAGCCTGTTCCCTTGGTTGGCTGAAGTCAAGTGTTGCCCTGATTCTATTGAAAATTATCTTGGTGAATATTTTATACAATACTGAAAGCAAGCTAATTGATCTATATTTCTTCAATTCTTTAACGTCTCCCTTCTTATGAATTAGTATAATGTTGGCGTTCTTCCAGCTCTCTGGTACACTTGAAGTCGTGGGGCATTGCGTATAAAGGGCTGCAAGTTTTTCAAGCATGATATATCCTCCACCTTTGGACTGTTATTTTGTCTTCTCCAGCAGCTTTTCCCCTGGTCATATCTTTCAAGGCCCTTCTAACTTCATGGCTAGTTATAGAACGAGACTCTGTATCCTGTTCATCACTACTTCGAATGAAAGTAGCTTAGCTGCTCTGGGAACAGTACAGGTCAGAGTAGAAATATTCCGCTGTATTTAATATGTCATCGAAATTCCTGATGATATTACTCTGCTTATCTTTCAGTGCACACAAATTGCCTTGTAATATGCCACGTTTTCTTCTCACTGATTTCACGTTACGTCCATATTTTAGTGCTTCCTCAATCTTTTCCACAATATAATTTTGAATATCCCTTTTTCTTCTTGTTGATTAGTTTTGAAAGTTCAGCGAATTCGATCTGATCTCTTAAGATGGACACTTTCATGTTTTGTCGTTTCGTGATTAGGTCCTTTCTTATTTGGCAGAGTTTACCTGCTGGTTGCTTCGCAGATCAGCCTAGTTACGGTTTCATTCATTACCTCTAAGTTGTCTTCATCTGCCTGTTCTAAAGCTGTATATTTGTCTGCGAGCACCAGCCTGAATTGTCTGCTTTTACCTTTACTGCGTCTTGGTTGGCCTGTTTCTCCTTGACTAATTTTACTATTGCTGTCTTCAAATTGATAGAAATCCTGGACTTCACTAACCTATGGTCACTGCACTTTACCCTACCTATCACTTCTACATCCTGTACTATGCTGGGATCGGCAGAGAGTATGAAATCTATTTCATTCCTTGTTTCTGCATTAAGGCTTTTCGAGATCCACTTCCTGTTGCTGCGCTTCCTGAAGGAGGTATTCATCATTCGGAGCCTATTCCGTTCCGCGAATTCTACCCACATCTCTCCTCACCACCTCTCCTCTAGTCCTGTGCCAAGTAACATCGGTCACCTAAGAAATATCGCCGCTGGCACCCAAGTCATCGATGTCACACCACCAAGCGACATCGCGCATGTTTCCGGCCTCAAAACTTTACAACTGTGATACGCTGTCTAAACAATAGCAAAGACCGGGACGGTGCCTAATCTGCCGGAATTATGCCACGGTTGAGAGATGACGACGACAGCGATGTGGGCATGACTGAACGCCATATATTTTCATCGGAACTGTAGAATTGTGATTCAGCAAATATGGTTGTATCAAAGAAGCAAATCCATCCTTTTCACTAATATACAGGATTAAATCATCATTGTAAAAACAATAACAATTATCTTTCATTGCCCTCTCTGCTCTGAAAAAAATCAATAAATTAAAGTGTAAGCCTACCTGCGCCATTGAAAAAATTCCCCAGCCCTTCCCCTGTTGAGAAAATGGGGGTAAGCGAGCCTTGTCGTGTGTGTACCTGACCTACTACTTTTCCTTCCATCTCCTACTACTTTTCCTCCCCTTTCGTACTACTTGTCGTTCCCTTTGCTTATACTTTTCCTTCCCTTTCGTGAAATTTTTTCTTCCGTTGCCTTATATGATTCTCTGCTCGTCGCTGTTGTCGCTTGCGCTCGATGTCTCGAGTTTGCTCGCTGGCATGGTTAGCAGCATTCGCCCGGCATTGCCACTTGCGAGTCTTCGAAATGAAATTGCTTCAAAATTAACTATGTCCGTCACGTAACACAATGAATGGCTCATACCCTCTTAAGCAATGGTTCATACCCCCGTAAAACGCTGCCTCCTCATTACGACGGCAGAAGAGAACTGAACGCTTGAATGATGAGTGGCACCGGTGCTCAGACGACGACGACGCAGAAGACGACGACGACGAACGTGGAAGCAGTGGTGGCACGAGCGCAACTCGAGGGGCGCCAGCGAGCCAGCTGCGGAAGAAGATGACGGCGCTCGAGCCTATGCTGATGATGATACCACGTAAACGTACACCAATTCTGGCACAAGTGGCTTATAAAGCTTCGCTTAAAAAGTACATTTTCAGAAGGCTCATATAGTTCGGGGGCGGGGTTCATTGAAGGCTTGGTACTACTAAAAGGAGTCACGTACTACGAAAGTTTGTGAAGCACTGCTATACGCTTTACGTATACCGAACGTGCTTTACCCATGTTAGCTTGTATGGTAGTGTTCCAAAACACATACTATAGCTAAGAAGAAGAAGAAGAAGAAGAAGAAGAAGAAAACGTCTATTGATCAAAAGCATTTTGGTGGAATGATCGGAGCCCCTTTAGTCCAGGGCCCCACTGGCCTCGGCCGCCCGCTTGGCCTGTTCTATGAAGGACTGTTGTCCCATCAGGTCTGAGCTGGTTAGCTGTGCCTCTTATTGCTCCATTGTGTGGCGTGTTTTATCAAACGGGTGTGATTCACAATCCCATGTAGTGTGTTGTAGTGTTGGTATGCCGCCGCACCACGGACAGTCGACCCTGTAGCGAGTGGGGAACATGGCATTCTGTAATTTAAGGTGGGGGTATACCCCGGTCTAAATAGTAAATTTTATGCTCAAAAGGCTTAGGAACGACCTTGTTGCAAAATTTACTGGAAATTTAGCGACGTTCTTGTCTCACTTTAGCGACACGCTTCAAAAATTATGGCAGCACTGCAACACACCACCATGGCAACATTGAGGCAGCACCTGGCCAGTGCTGGACAGGGTAGAGTAATAAAGCCATTGGCCGAAAACCGAGGCCCAGACATGTGAAAAATGGACAATCCGTCCTTGATGGGAGCTGCTCTTAGCCGGCATCCCGTCTACTTAGCTACGTATTCAGAAGGGTGCTTAGAGAATCTTGGGAGAAAAAGCATGCCTGACGCGACGTGAAACAGTGGGTGGCTGCAGCGTGGCGACCATCATGCCACTTGCCAGGATGATGAATAGGAAATTTCTCGCTGGTCAACAGAATTGGGCTCAACGTGTCATGCATCGGAACTGATCCGTCTGGGCCTCACCAGCTTTCATGGACGAAGAGAACCGCCCGTGCTCTATGCTATTCCTACGTTCTTCCCCATATTCTCCCCCAGCTCGTACCGTTCACTGGACGCACTCGCACACGCACAAAGAAGAAAGAGCGCGCAGCTTCATTCACACAATGTTCATCGGTTTTTATGAAAAGCCGAATGAGGAGTATTCCACAGAATCCTGGTTTGTTACGTGTCGGGTTCGAGTTTATTGTGCGCTTGCTTTCTCGGCTGTATGAGCGAAGAAATTACTAAACAAGATTGTGGAGCCCTTGCTTGCGAAGTAGCGGCTGTGGCGATCTCATACCTTTGAAAAAGAAGTCAATAGGTTTGCACGTTAAATGAATGTTGAGATATGAATGATGTTTGCAAGAGTTGGAAAGAAACGCTTGCCGCTAACGAGCCATGTGCGTCTAAGATGAACTTATCTTCAAGACCACCATCCGTTCATCATTTAAAGTATGGGTGCACGCCCTAACACTATTTCTGGCACACTAATTGCGCAAGACGAGGTTAAGTCGCAGAAGGGGGGGGGGGGGGGGGCAGCTTTTGCGAATTATCCTGATTTCGTTGTGTGAGTTAACCGATTTATGAGCCCTGACGTCGATCGTCTAGTGGGGCAGTTGCTAATTATTCCCAGTCAAGCGAGGTCGCCAACGCGAAACTAAATAGTGGTTGATCGTCACGACGTGCTTTTGTCGCGAGGTGGTCTGTGAACTTGGTGGCGACGCTGTCACCGGTAACGATAGGCGAGCATGGTACAACATCGGATGGACCTATGCATGGAACGCTTGCATGAAAGTATAGTGCAAATGAGACCTTCCAATAGCCGCCAATCTCAACGAGGCTTAAAGTTCTGGAAGCTGGCCGTCCTTGCTGACTTTGGACCGAGCATGAAGGACCACAAGGTGGGCGCGAGGAAGGGAACGGAGGCAAGCCATCTGTTTGATGTTGTTTGGAAATTATGTAGTGCCGATTTTCCTATGCTGTAATAGAAATCCCTCTGTTGGTTTCCATGCATGCATGCGCGTGCTTGCATGCGAGCGCTGTGTGTTTGCGTGCGTTTGGGACAGAAGTGACCGAAGACGCAAAGCTTCTGTTACCCCGTGTATGCCGTGTTTGTGCGTGTGCTGTCTAGCAGAGGACGAAGGGAGCAATCCACACTGATGTGGCTCTGCTGGGTTACATCAGCCGCTTACTTCCCATGATCTCACTGAAAATATTTTTGGTGAAGCTGGTTCGACCTATAATTTTTTTAAATGGAACGTTCACAGCTCGATAGAGGCTGAAACTCCTTCCTGTCTTTCATGTTGAGCATAAAATATATTGCTCCAATTGCGTGATGATATTGCCGCGCCAGCACTCCGATGAAACAGAGGACAATGCGACTAGGCATGAGCGTTTTTATCAAGGCGCAGTGAAGAAGAAGTCGCGGTAGCGGGCCATATTAAAAAGATGACCTGCTGCTGTTCCTCTTGATCAATGCTGTGCAAACTCTCTTTTTGACGTTCCGACACTATGATCAGGATCATTAACGATAGCTGCTACAGCGCTGAGCAATGATGACGCAGCCGAATGAAGCTGGGAAGACTTTATGACAGCTATTTTATGGCGACGCCGGAAAAGAAATTCAAGACCACCACCAATATTCGCTCTCTTTACGGCGATATACCATATTATGGCATTAAATAACCACAAGATGCATAGTCAATACAAGCTGCCGCTGTTAACTACACTTTTCTGCTTGTAGGTAGAGCTTCACAGTGAAAAGGGAGGCTAAATAACGGCACATGAAAGGCACTGTTTCCTCTCATATTTTTCTTGTTCCGTCTGCTCCGTTACTTTACTTTCATGCGGGCAGATGCATTTCATTGGCGATACAATAAAAAGTGCGCTGAATATATATATATATATATATATATATGGCATTAAATAACCACAAGATGCATAGTCAATACAAGCTGCCGCTGTTAACTACACCTTTCTCCTTGTAGATTCAGCGCACTTTTTATTGTATCGCCAATGAAATACATCTGCCCGCATGAAAGTAAAGTAACGGAGCCGACGGAACAAGAAAAATATGAGAGGAAATAGTGCCTTTCATGTGCCGTTATTTAGCCTCCCTTTTCACTGTGAAGCTCTACCTACTAGCTCAAGGTCAGGCGCTTTCACACTTCATACCACCCTATGGTAGCTATGTCTATCACTTCAAGTATGAGACAGACAGTTGCTTTTTGTCCTTCACATGATTGATCTGTACCATTCCAGACGCACACAAAAATATTAATAATCGTCTAGCTAGGGAGCTAGCTCTAATATAAATAGTAAATAAAATAAAGAAGTCAAATGGCACCTGCTCATCACAGCTAATAACTGCAACCCTCATATATACGATTCACTTGCTCTGCCCACATTATGTCTGTATAGGTCTCCAGAGCGTTATTACTGCATGCTGTGCAGAAGAAATACAAGGCATGAAGTGATGCCGCGCATCACCCGTTCTCATATAGTTAAAAGAACCATTCTGCGAAAATTCATCATTGCGCTTTTCTGCTTTGCTCGGCGGCCAAGATACTCGTCTGTGCCAATATGAAATAGCAGTCGCCATTCTGGCAGACATAAACTTCCTGCCATTAACAGGCAAGCGGCTCTCCCTACTTTCGGCCAAATGCAGCTACTTAGACGGCAGAGGAGAAGCCGGCGCCTCTATTTGACTCCCTAGAGTAACGGGAAGACAAAGTCCAGGATATTGAAAAACATCAAGAGAAGTTACACTGTCATATAGGCTTTCGTTTTATCGCCGGCGCATACTGCCCAGCCCGCCTCCGTTGTTTCATTTCTCCTAAAGCACTTGCTAACAAAAAAAAAAGCAAGCAGCTACCCACAAACCATAAAGTGGCACCTCCGCCCTGTGATGCTAACCGCGAAGCCGAGAAGGGAACTGAAAAGACGGGAGGAGGAAGAGCAGGGAGTTGCAGTGTAAAATTAAATCGAAGTAATTGTGAAAGAAAGAAAAAAAGATCACACAGAAAAAATAACCAGTGCGGATGTATACTATACCTTGAGTGCTAGGAGAGATAAAAGGATCATATTTCAGGAGAACCGAATTGATCTATTACGGGAGGTGCGTTGGAAGTAAGCGAGGGAGGGGGGGAGGGGGGGGGTCCTGTGCGTGGAGAACATATGTATAATTAGCGGTGGCCGAACAGGTTCACTTTGAAAGCAGTAACAAGAGCTCAGCTGATGCATAAATGTAACACACCAGTCCAACTGCGTATCGGCAATTGACTGCCACGCAGATGTGACAATTGTACGACACGTAGGAGAAACACCAGTAGATTGCAGCGTTCATTTGGACGCCGAGAGAGGAGTGATAGTGGGAGATGCAAAAAGAAAAGAAAATGTGACTAGCGGACACACAATAGACACTGACAATGACGTGACGTGCGCTCAAATATTGATGATCTGGCTTACAACCAATACATTATGTTGCGCTTTGATATCCTTTCAGCCATTCAGAAATAAAAGGGGTATTTTTCATTTATTGAACTGCGTCATCTGTAAGCTTCGGCTGATGCTATTTGAACATATTGGTGACTACTTACCTGTTCACTTCTTATAAAGTTGTCTTTCAAGGTTCCTACAGATTAGCGCTCTTTGGACAGCGCTCACGTAACGGACTACTCATTTGCACACGTTATAGAAAAAAGTAACCGAATTACGATTGGCACGGTTCCACATTTGCTTGGACTTGGAGAAGACGTTCCTGCTTGAGCAAATGAAAAACTGAAAAGTCTTCCGTCAATCATTTCCTGGTGTCAACGTCGTAAGTGGCCTTCAAATCGAGACATACCAGCACCTGTTCAATTCGTCGGCCGACAGCTGGTGGAGCATTAGGATGAAAAAAAATAACAAATACTGAGCCCCCGGATTTGCCTGTCTGAACACGTGCATTTGGGAGGCTGCTGCCAGGCACGATCTTGGGAGTTTTACTGTATATTTCCCCAAATTCGGATTGTCAAAGTGGCGCCGTTTGTTACAGCTTATCTCATTATAAAGTAAATGGTTACATATATTTGTTCACTGAAAAAAATACTTGAATTACAGCGAGTGCTACGAAGTAAACAAAGTAATCGTTAATTACAAAAATACCAAAATAAAGTCACAATTTCGCCCGAAAGCCGAAGCATCGATTGCGATAGCAAATTAGGGGATAGCTATACAAGGTAACGACAGTAGTTTTATCAGCCGTATAAACTTGTAATCATCGGTACACTAACTAAATTAACAAGCATGGTGTCACGCACGCACGAGTAAACATGAATGCATCTCACTCGATGACCGCGGAAACTCACTGTCAAAACGCTGGAGTGAGTCAGCGCAGCAGCAGCAGCGAGCGAATTGAGCTTCGTGCCGGCGCTCGCATCAGCGCGATCTTAGGCGGGAAAACACAAGGAGAGCGGACTCTTATACAGACGCCTGGGCGGGCGCTCGTGGCGCAGAACGCCCCTCCTCCTCCCCACGGAGCCTTCCATCCCGGCGGGACCACGCGGCCTCAGTAAAGCGCAGCCCATCCACCTGCCCACCATCCCCCCGGAGAATTCCGGCCCGGAGGGAGCGCGCGGGTGCTGTAAAGCGCAGCCCCTCTACCTCCTTACTCCACCTCCTTACCCGCCCTCCGGAGCGTTTGGCGGGCCTGGAAGACTGCGCGCTTTCTTCCCACTTCCCGCCCTTGTGTGCGCGAGACGCGATTGCCGGCTCACCGTCACTCGCACATACAGCGTACAGGCCGCGACGACAATTTTATCACCTGTGGACTTTATACGGAACCTCACGGCGACGGTAACGACCACGGCAGAAATTAGCCTAGAGTGTCCTTATAATTGCTGTCGCAATAAAATGCAATTTATTACAAGGAATTAATTGCATGTAATTCGTCACGTACTACGTATCCGACGGATTATCGGGTTCCTTCAGAGAAGGTTGACGGTTCTTTCGGGCGAATACAATACAGTCGATATTTGGCGTTCGCATTAGGCGACGTCGAATTTCTTTTTTCTTGGTTTTTCGGCTTCCGTGAAAATGCACCATGAGTATTTTTAATCAAGGCAACATCGTGAATTGACTATACTTTCTCATGCGCCACTACTTGTGATACAGGCATAGATATATGTCACTATTCAATCTGTGACTATACCAGTAAGATAACTTTGATTTCGAAACAATAAATTTTTACCGCTTTTTCAAATATTCCATTTCGTGGAAAATGTCTCGCCAACAGCTTTCGCGAGGTATCAGAAACTCAGCGGATGTAAAGAGGTTTGAAATGCACCTACTTTTGCCGCACTACATCCAAGGCGAAACTCGTTAAGCTTCTTATTATTTCAAAGGTAACTGATATTAAAAAAAATAACTGGGAAGGAGCTCCATGATGCCTAGCCATATTAAAAAAAGAAAAGTCATGTCTGATTCGTCTACAGAGGAATAGCGAATTCTGCAATAACATCTAAATATTAACAGCACAGTGGCTTCATGACACATTCACAAAACATGCAGGTTACGTAGTTATGCCACCTTCTTTGATTACATGATACTCATTTGCCTTGGATCATGTCAATCAGACCTGTGTAGGAAAGCGCGCCCCATAATAACTTCTCAATGAGTTCGCTCTAGCCTCGCGCTCCATGCTTAAGTACCGTTGACAAATTTAAAGGTTTTCAAATTGACTCCTAAGACGCTTTGCAACGCCTATCATCTTCAAGCCGTTAAGATGCCAGTAAAATAGAACTGCTCTATGCACTTATAAAGGGGCCGTTACAAAAGAAAACTGCATATCGGGCGTTTTACGATTTCAAGCATTATCATTTTTTGCCAGGATGCTGTTGTGACATAAATGAGATCTCCAAAGTGTTCTGCTGGCTTTTTATTATGCAAAGCGATGATGATGAAGTGTGAACCAAAATGCACTTCCAACAAGAGAGAGAGAAGAGAAAGAAAGAAGACCGGGATTTAACCAGAAAATTACCCGGTAGGGTACCCTCCAATGGGAAAATGAGAAGGGGAACATACAAAAGGGGGGAAAACCAACCAGATACAACAAGAAGCTGAATAGATGCTTTAACCGAAGTACGCTGAAAAAGAAAACAATCTCTGATAAATCCGGTCTCCTTTTTATGAGCCACCGACCTCGTTATGCATGCTCGCTTTCCTTATCCCTGCTTTCAACATTTTCACTCGTAAAATTTGTCGTTTCTTAGCGTGCACGTGGAGGAGTGCAAGACGAGCGTGGCATTCGCGGCTCTAAAGCTGCTATGCAAAAATATAAAGTTACGAGAGCGTGCATAAAACTCGCTCAAACCGACCCTAAGTTATTCTTCTCTCGTCACTGTCTCGGTCTCTACATTCCCGGTTCTAGCTGTCTATCGGCTTTCATGCGCTCTTGCCACGCAATCAAATCTTAGCAGATGGCGGAGAATGACGCAGTGCTGCTCGTAAGAAGGCTAAACCTAGGACATTGCTCTAGCCTTCTAGCCTATGTAGGAAACTGAAAGACATCTCTGGAAAATCTGGGCCGGACAAGGCAAGCACAGATTTCATCGCGTTCCGCCTTTCAACTAAGCGCGTTTATGGTTTGGTTAGTGGTTTATGCGAACAGAGCTCCCAGCTCTGTGACCTCCCTTCTTTCCAATCACTGTCTTTACATTCTGTCTGAGCCTCCACCGTTCCTCACTACTACTGCGTAACACATAGTCGCTGGTGACGTCACAATCTGTGCTTCTCTTGTTTACGATCGTCCACTACTTACGCAGAAATCGACAACTGCAATGTCATAAGCTGGTGTCGAACGGCTGGCATAGAAATCATGCCGTTGTCGTCATACGATCATCTTCAACGTTGTCTTCGTCAAGCTGATGTCGTCACAGACACGCCCACTCAATTTACAAGAACACGTTTATCCACCTCGTATTGCTATGCGGAGCCTCTAGCAATGCTAGATAGCCAGGTGTCTGCACAATGCTTCGCATAAGATCGGTTCCCAGAGTGCGTGGGATATGCACATTTTTTCCCATGTGTTATTTCCCTGTGCAAAAACTATCCGTAAATAATTTTCAGTGCTATCAACCACATTCATTGCCAGATCTGTAAAAGCGTGATAAAAAAATGAGAATAGCTTGCGTTCCCTTTATCGCTACTATCCTAACGGCTGAAAAACCTTGTTCCGGTCATGGGGTTCATGCGCTAATCTTCTTCGAATAAATCATTACCACCTTCCTAAACTTTTTTTTTCCATTTTTCTCTCTACTTGTAGTATTGTTGCAGTATTGCTCCTCTCGCTAGGAGCATTCTTCTTTAAGTTGGCCCTGTGGCATAGATAGTTACATAAATTAATACGTAACGGTGTTTTTCCCGCAGAAATGTACTAGTGGCATAGCAAACTTTTAGTCCACGAGTTCACGCCTTAGGCGTGAACTCGTGGACTAAAAGTTCGCTAAAAAGGATAATAAGAGCTGCCAAGCTACAAAAGAACAAATAGACAAGCATATTTCCTTGTCTATTTGATACCTTTGTAGCTTGTCAGCTCTCATTATCTTTTTTCAAATAGCCCTCGTTCTTGGGCATATCCACAGCAAGTGATTATTCTCCCTGTAGAAGATGAATGAGAACAATTTGGACAGTTCACTGAATCTTCAGGTGTTAGGCCCCAGGCCCAGAAGACGAGTGAAGTCGCAAGGATGAAGATAAAATGTACCTAGACGTAATTCATGGGAACGATGTTGAAGCTGTGCAGCCATTCGTAAAGGTTGCGTTCTGAAAAACAGTAGGGAAGCTGGTAAACTAAACGAAGTGAAAGGCAGAATGGCCATACCGGCTCAAGATTACAGCAGCCTGCCCGAAGCTCTTTGGGTAGTGCGGACTGCATGTTCTTGTGACACGCTTTCCATCCTCACGTTCAGACTATTACAGAAATAGGCAATATTGATGGCGGTGAAAGTGTCGCCTATTCTACCGCAACAACTACTAACTAAAGTAAGAAACGTACATGCGTCGAAACCTTTCTATGCGACGGACGGCGAGTCGGAAGCATGGTGGCCTCCGCTGATGAACCAGATACAATCTGCAGAAACACGGTTGTTGGCACAACTATAGTTCTACACCGCGTCGCACGGCTTTTTCGCGCCTGTATTTGTGCGCTCAAGGCCACACGTGTCGTCGAACCTATTATCGAAAATCCTTTCCATATTAATTTATTTCTTCCACTATTCAAACTCTTGCGCAAGCGGAGTTGTTCCGAATGTGCCGGGGCTCCGTGTTGCGTCAGTCTTTGGGATCGCCGTGCCCGGATACTCATTTTACTACACGGCCAAGCCTATGCTATGCGCTCGGAGCGATACCTGTTCCTCTAGCGGATATTGGTTCCCCCTTCGGTCTGCAGTTTCCCAACTTCTCACTAATCCTCTCGCACCAAGAGCAATTCTGGCGTAGCAACTGCTGGCCGGAAACATTTCCATCGGCACATAGAGATTGCTGTCTCAACACCGCCTTCCTCATGTCACTTCTCTGTTTAGATTGAGAGATAGCGCTGTCTAGTTGAACAAATAAAATTCGCCTTTTTATGTCTGGTCTAGTGTGTTGTCTTGATAGTTTTGTATTGGGCAAGAAACATTCCAATATATTCTACCTCCCCGTCATCAGTTCGAAAATTAAAGAAAAAGGTTGCGAAAGCTCATTTTCACATCTTGAATTTCAGCTGCTAAATTACAGGTCGTCTCAGGGCTTCGGCACTCGGCTTCAGTGGCAGGAGCATTACAGTTGCATGTATGATTTCTTGTGATCGATTGCGATAACAAATCACCAAGCAGCTATACGAAGTAAGGATAGTAGTTTTATATCGGCCTTATAAACTTTGAACTATTCGCTTACTATCTAAATTAACAAGCATGGTGTCAGCGCGCACATGCAGACATGAACATATCCCAATCGGTGACCACGGACACTGGCTGTCAAAATGCTGGCGTCAGGAAACGCGGCGGCAGCCGCGAGCGAAGTGACCTTCGTAGTGTGTATCGCTTCAGCGCAAACTGAGCGACGAGAACGCCGCACGCACAAAGGCATAAGCTACCTGCAGATCGCTTTCAAGCAAAGACGCGTGAAACCGCGCGCCGCGGTGCAAAGTACGCAGTTGTTGCGCCAGTAAGGGTCACCCCCCCCCCCCCTCTCCTTCGTATGCGGCCTTACCACTTCCCTCCCTGCGCGCGCGAGATTTGGCCACGATGGTTGGTTCCCCACGTGCGCGGTGGCGAAATACGCAGTTTCTGGCGGAGAAAAACGCCGCCCCCTAGAGCTCCCTCTGTCCCATCCCCCCACGGCCTTTCTCGCAGAGGAAGACGGCACGTTTCCTTTCACCTTCCCTCTCTTGCGGGCTGAGCCGCGATTGTGGGCTCCCCTCGCAGGCTTTCATTCGCATATACCTGTATTGACTCTTTTCGAGGAGCAGTTTGATTTAGAGAAACGAGATGGCGCTCACGGTGGCTCGCCATACCTCTCCTCAGCGACGCGCACGAATACGAAACCATTACCGCTTCTACCTTGCTTCTGTGTGATCAGCTGTCTGAAATGCAACTGAGTTCTCGCTAACACACTGTGCTCCAAGCATGCTAGATTGAATCATGTGGATTGAAGACGTGTGTAGTAGTTGGCTGCAAAAATAGTGACTGGCATGTTAAGGAATAGAATGAATCTGTGTGGCCAAGTTCACGCACCGCTGCTGCAACTGTCCGAACGTGTTACCGGCGCTTCGTGATGTACCGGTTTCCTCGAGGATACAGAAATTTGCTTATCCGCCAGCCTTGTATCGCTAACCTTCAAAGAAATGGCTTCATCCCCAGAACGTCGGCGAAAGTTAGTACCACTCGTTAAACAATGTCAAAGGGAGTAGCTCTGCTTCCTGTCATAGTAAGTTTAGCGCGTGTTATCTATACACATCTGTCCCAGTTGGCAGGCAAACTTACGCCCACTCTATCGCCGACGTATGAAGAATAAGTGAATGGGCGCACATTTGAATATATGCGCACTGTATACGCACAATAAATGACGGACTACACCTACGGCGCACGACTGGTCGAAGCTGAATGTTTCGTGATGGCTCACAAGAGTAAGCGAGTTACTAGCTGTAACGTATATTTGCTACAAGGTATTACAATGTACAAAACAGCTACGTTTCCAGCCTTGTGCACAGCAAGAACAAGTCTATCGGAACTGAGCACACCGGATAGATTAGGCAAAAAATAATCAGATAGTGACCGCACCGAGGAATTTTACCGAGTCAGAAACTGACAAGCCACTGCTTCAAAATATTTGCCGAATAAAGAACAAAAAGCAAAACACACTAATGCTGATTAAATTCATAATATAGCTTGGAATACATATTTAGGTGCGCTTTTAGAACAAGCACTATATACGCTGTTTGCGCCGTTTGGACATAGCTTAATCAGCTCCGAAAGCACTTTTGCATGTTCTCTGAAGCTGTGATCAAAGCTTCGTGTCGTCCATCTAGTCACCGTCCACGATATATTCGAAAACAGAGGTTTTCTAAGCCGCGCCGGCGTCATACACTTCCATTGTAAACAAGGAGGCAACGGAGGCAGTTGAGGCAAGCAATGGACGCGTCACCACGTGATCAAACATGGCAGCGCCCACGGGATCGCCGCGAAAAGGGTCAATAGCATACGGCACGCGGCGACGGTGTTATCGCCCTTGGACTTGACACGGAACATCACGGCGACGGCAGAAATTCGCTTGGAGTGTCCATATAGCCACGCTTACATGAATGCGACAGTAGCGCATCGAATTTTCAAGCGCATTTGGGGAAGGTGATCGCTATCGTTATCAAATGTACTGTCCGCATAATCTTTCCATCATCTTTAAGGATTGCCGTTTATTTCCCTTTTTTCTCTTTCAATGTTCCTGAAGCTCGTATACCTTACAATGTGTCCTTTCTAATTTTCTTATCAGCGCAAAATTATAGTTGTCTCTAAATAGCGTGGAGACTCCGTGTTCGGTAACAAACATTTCTCGCTATAGGACTGTTCGAAAGGGCAAGTGACAGCCGAACATGATATCCGAGATATAATTATCGAAAGCGGCTGGTAAATAGCTAGCAAAACTTTCTAAACATGGCCCACGAACGCGTCGATACTGCAACAAAAAAAAAGAAAGGGGAAAAGCACATGATATATGGCTCATATCAAATGAGTCAAACCCATATACATCGTATCTGAAATTATTAGCTCTCTCATTTTCTCTCAGACATATACTTGTATGATAGAAATCAATGCCTGAGCTTTTATTTATTTATTTATTTATTTATTTATTTATTTATTTATTTATATTATACATGTTAGCAACTTTCATTATCGTCTTCCCGAAACATTCTTTTTCCTAATTAATACACATAAACGGCATGAGGAAGGAGTAAATTGAAAAAAAAAACTACTGATAGAGATTGACGAGAAATTAGCACAATGCAATAAGTGCATGGGACAAGAAACTTGGTACAGCGTGCACATAGTTCAGATGAAAAAAAAGCAACCAATTGAAGAAAACAACTAGAGAGAGAGAGAGAGAGAAAGCGAAGAGAGGAAAGGCAGGGAGGTCAACCAGATGAACGTCCGGTTTGCTGCCCTACATAAGGGGTAAGGGAAAGGGGGAATAAAAAGAGGAAGAGAGTGAGCATTGTGTGTGCAGCGAAGCACCATGACACCAAAGTCAATTCCCATAGCTGGTGATGTGCGTTGAAGACATCTGACATGAGTCGAGGGCCAGTTCTCTTTGCGTGCGGTTGGCTGCGCTCTTTGGCTCATTGGCTCTTTGGCTGCGGGTGGGCCATGGGGCTTACTCGAGTCTTGCAAGCACTGGATTAAGAGCATCCAGTACTTGCACTGCACTTCGCGCTGATGGAGTATGCTGTACAGGAAGGGTATTTACAAGGGACCGAAGCATCACAACCACTTGCCGGTCTTGTTCGGGCAATTTATCGGGAGTCAGCATTGCGGACTTTACCGTGGTGCACTGTATCCTTTTATGTGACTGTGGGGCCGGCCGTGGCATCGGTTGTGACTCTGGCTGTGGCGTCGGCTGTGGCTTCAACTGCGGCGCCGGCTGTGGCTTCCAATGTGGCGTCGGCTGTGGCTTCCACTGTGGCGTCAGCTGTGGCGTCGGCTGTGGCCAGCGCTGTGGCTTCAGCTGGGTTATTCGCTGTTGCTTCGGTTGTGGCTTCTGCTGTGGCGGCGGCTGTAGCTTTGGTAGCGCGTGCCAGGATTCAGTATTGGTGTTCTCCGGCACGACCTTGTCAGAGTTAGACTCGATTCTGCCAGGCCTAGGGGGCAGAGGAGGAGGCGTTATCGGATGTGCCACGCTCTTCATAGAGGAATCTTCGTTCTTTGAACTCCGACGGCGTCGGGAGCGTCGCTTTCTAATGGCCGCAACAGCTTCCCGACGAGATGAACGGTCTCTTGCCATCTGCTTCAAGACCGCCCTTTCTTTCCTCATTTTAGGGCAGTCCTTTGAGGTAGCATCATGGGACCCAATGCAATTGGGGCATTTGAGCACCGTGGCTACACAGGAGTCTGCAGCGTGAGGCTGTGCGCAGCGCGAGCATACTCTCGTGTTTTCGCACACAGCGCTCACGTGTCCCAGCCTCAGGCAGTTGCGGCATTGGAGTGGTCTTTGGATAAATGGACGCACGGGGTCTCTAAAGTGGCCCACCTTGACGGATGAGGGAAGAGATTCGCGCTTGAAAACCACCTTCACACAGCGGGATGTGCCGAGTCGAGACACATGAATGATGGCGCAGCCATCAATGGCTGACTTAATTAAAATCGGCAAGTTGGCGCTGGAGATGGAGACATCCACGTCGCTGATGACACCAGTAGTGGTATCACTGTCCAGAGGAATGCACGAGCAGACCTTCATGCCGTCAAGTTCCCCTAAGTTTGCTCAAAGTAACCGTCTCATGTACGACGTCAATAGCCAAGACATTTTTTCGTGTATTGACTCTGACGTCCGTGACTTGATTTGGTGCCGCCGCTTCGAGAAGCACCGAGACAGACTGTCTGCTGAGTCGCCTCTGGTTGTCGGTAGCGAGTTCTGGTATAAATAGAATTGTACTGACTGCGCTATTCCCAGTTGGTCCTGCAGTCAACGACAAGCTGAAAGCCGTCATCGGAGAAGTCCTCACTGCTGAGCGAGTAGACACTGGTATCATCACTGTCGGTGTCGCTCTGGAGGCCGGTCCGCTTCCTTGACGCAGCCGCTGCTGAAGTCGCCATCCCCAGCAGAGGCGCAGGGACGTCAACTTGCATCCGTGCAGCAATCCATGACGGCTACTCGGAGATTTACAGAGACATCAGGCGAAAACAGCAGAGCGAGAGAAGTAGCGTTCTGATGATGATGATGATGATCCACAGTACAAATGGCACATACCCAACGTGGGGGATCGGCCAAGAATTGGGTGGTTTGGAGAAAATAGACAAAAAATTTGAAAAGGATAAAAAGAAAGAAAAAAGGAAGGTGAATTCTGCTTGGTGTTCTAATTACTTATTATAATTGACTATTTTAGTAAGGCAGTCGATTCGAATTAATGATAAAGTTTTGCATTGCAGTGCAAACATTCTGGGGGCTGTACCCCAATGTGGAAGCTCCAAACGAAAGCAAGACGGGAGCGTTCATACTGAGGCCAAGTTTGTTTAAAGGGTCCTCAAACACCCTTTTCCTTACTGAGGAGAATCGTCGGCAAGCAAGGAGAAAGTGATCAATAGTTTCTGGTTCGCCGCACTGTATACACAAAGGAGATGCCGCCAAACCAGCCCTGTGTGTATAGACATTTAGTGTCGGGATGCGGCAACGTATCCTGGTTAGTGTAATCTCTAATTTTCGTGTTGGGCAGAATTTACCATTCCAAGGGAATAGTAGATGGTGGTAGTCAGAATGTTGTTGTTGTTGTTGCCTCAAAACATGCTGGCTCGCAGAAACTTCGTCTTCCTCCCTCGAAAACTACTAAATATACAAAAAAGGTATATTTAGCAATGTAGAGACGCATTGAGACATTGCACATTGAGTACAGAAATGCTGAAGAATTACGAGTCATATACGGAACATTCATGAGCATGAATAAATGAACAAGCAAATGAACAATAGTGTGAACTAAAATACATAAAGAAGAAAAAGTAGTAAGGTACATGATAACACGTACATGAATCACGTACATGATAACAAGATACAAGGTCATGAAGAAACATAATTGAGCATTCAGAGCTCACGTTCGCGCGTGTTGATCGTTACACGCTCTAAGTGCTTTGTCCGCAATAAAATCAGAAGAAGAGAAGAGAAAAAAAGGTGAAGGTAAGACAGGGAGGTTAACCAGACATTATCTCCGGTTGGCTACCCTGTACCGGAGGAGGGGTAAAGGGATTCGACAGGAGAGGGAGAGAGAAAAAATAAGTACAAAAAAGGGGAAAAAAAGGAAAGAAAAAAAAATCACACACACACACACACACACACACACACAACTGAACTGTTTCTGTGGGCATTGTCAGTCTGCGAAGGCGTTCTAGTGTTGAATAGTGTCAACGTCCCATCCTACGTCACACAGTGTACAGTCACAATTTGTCACTGAGTTCGGTGTCTTTTAAATAACGCAGCAGTGCCTTCAAGGTGGCTCGCGCTGTTTTTCGTGTAGGCCAGTTTACAAGGATGTTGATTTGCGTTATTAAGCGTTTGTCCAGTTGACCTATCGTGGCTGAGAGAGCTGCTCTCTGCGGGTTAAAACGAGGGCACTCACAAAGAAGGTGTGCGATTGTTTCGTTGCACCGGAAGAGTGTTCGAATCACAGTCGGTCAGATAGGCCGGTGGCTCGCAAGAAGCGCAGAAGCGCCTGCACGGCCTTCTTCTGTGACGTTGGGTCCAGTCTGTGGTGGAGAATTTTTTCTTCCGACAGAGGCCGGTCGTCCAATTGGTTGAACGCGTTGGTAAGAGAATGTCCTTTGCGCACTGTACTGCGGGCAGTCGCACAAAATATGTACAATTGATTCTTCATTGCCGCAGTGGTCACAGGCTGCGCTGTCGGCCATTCCTATGCGGAACGCATAGGCGTTGGTAAACGCAACGCCCAACCATAATCTGCACAAAAGTGTTGCGTCTCCTCGGCGAAGCCTTGATGGTACTCGAAGGCTTAGGGTTGGGTCCAGAGAGTATAAGCGAGCATGCATGAAGTGCGATTCATTCCATTGTGACCTTGTGCGTTGGCGGGCGATCACGCGGAGCTTCCGTGCAGCGTCAGTCCTAGAAAGTGGAATGGGTCGTTTGTGATCTTCTTTATGAGCTGTGCGGGCAGCTTGATCGGCCCGTTCATTGCCGATAATTCCACAGTGACTTGGAAGCCACTGAAAAGATATTTCTTGCCCTATCTCAGTCAGATTGTGTATTGCCTCGGCAATCTCAAAGACCAGCTGCTCGTGTGGACCGCGGCGTAAAGGTGATAGTAGAGACTGCAGAGCCGCCTTTGAGTCGGAGAAAATTGTCCATTTGTGTGTCACTTGATCACTAATGTATTGCAGCGCGGCACAAAGTGCTGCGAGCTCTGCTGCCGTCGATGTTGTGACGTGAGACGTCTTGAATTTAATAGTTGTGCCCTTCGTTGGTATCACCACTGCCGCGGTAGAGCTGTTCGGCAGGACGGAGCCGTCGGTGTATATATGGGCAGAGTCTTGGTACTTCTCGTACAACAGAAGTAAGGCGAGCTGTTTAAGGGCTGGTGATGACAGCTCTGCTTTTTTGTGGATGCCAGGTATTGTCAGGTTGATATTTGGCTGTGTAAGGCACCACGGAGGAATCGAAGGTCTTGTGGCAGGAGTGAAGCAAGTTGGTAATGATTCACCATGCGTGGCTATTGTTTGGCAGAAAGAGGTACGTTGTCTGTCCGCTGGCAGAGAGCAATAAAATCATAATTATTAAAACTATTCAGTGGTGGTCTCAAAGCAGTCCTTTGAAATTCCCCAGCTTTCTTCTGGAGCAAGTTCTACATATTTTTCAATGTAACTCTTTCTCAAGACTCGACTCACGCATTCAATCACTTTAACTACAGCGCGTGGAATAGCCTCTTTGTTACTGCTACTCTTGTTACAGAATTCATAGCCTATATTTCTTGGTGGTTGGTTTCCATTGCGTAGGTTAAGCAACAGTGATAGCAGCAGCCATAGCGTATTCCATCGCAATTAAGGCAATCATCGCAACAAGGAACTTGTTGCGATGTTTTTCCCTGCTCACGTTGGTTTCGACGGGAATTCAGGGCGCAGGCTCCTTTCCCAAGCGTATCACCCCTGAAGGAAGCCGAACGCCAGGCCGGGGTACGCTTGTACCCTTTTGAACCAGTGGGTGCCCGGCGGCGGAGGGAATCGAACCCACAGCCTCCCGCAGCCGAGGCGGGCGTTCTACCACTTTGTGTTCGGGCGTAACCAATACTTTGTGTTCTACTACTTCCGCACACGCGTGTACCTCCGCAATATTTATTACAGTTTGTAGAGCCATGCATTGGGGACGCGTCTGTGTTCTCTCACGTTATTTGTATATGTTGTTCCCATTTGCTCGCATTTGTTCTACGGTGTATCATTTTGTGAATCGTTATTCTCGGCCAGCTAAGCGTTCATCGTGCCTATGAGCGCTTGTTTTCGCAGTGCTTTGTACATAATTAAACATTGTTCAGACAATTAAAGTGTGACATACAATGTGAACTAAAGTGTGACAGCTTATTTTGCGTTGGCGCCGTTTGTTCGAGCACTGAGAAAATGAAAACTTTTCAAAGTATTATAAATGCTTAATTGTTGCGCGCGTGATTTACCTTCGTGAGTTATTCTTTAGCTTAATCTACCAATTTCAATTCGTGTAATATATTCCACGCAATTTCGCTCACACTGCTAACGAATGTGCGCCATGGTAGCAGACGTAACTTTTGGAGGAGAGTTCGCGAAGGTTTCCACTTTGCAGAGGCTTTGCAGAGGCTTTGCAGAACCTTTTAATTACGCGACGGCTCTCTTGCGACGCAGCCATAGTAATTAATCATGCCGTGAAAGTTTACTAACGCACTTACCCTTGCGAAACCTTTCAAACATCGACGCGCGGGTCGAGAGTTCACAACATTCTGCCAGGTGCGAGAAAAATGGTGTTTAAGTTTAGTACTTTTAGTACAGCACTTTTCCGGAAACGGATGAAGCATCCTGAAATGATCATTTATTGTAAGTCGCTAGGTGCGTATTTCTCATATTTTTACTCGTACAATAACCCGAAGACCGAGTTCTCCATAAACACCATTTCACCATATTTTGTGAACCTATAGAAATGTGCACAATCAGTGAATGAAAATACTGGACTCTCTCTTACAAATATATTTTTTTTCCTGCGGCTGGTTGCGCCCCACGCAAATATCTTGCCACAGAATGCTCACTCACAGTTTTGAATTGAATATATAAAACAGCTATCTTTCGGTATGTCCGTCAGTCCATTGGTGACGTAGTGGCAACTCATTACAAATGACGGCAGCCGTCTAACGTCTGTTCAGGCTGCCCTAATGAGGCAGGAAAACTGAGAAGAGGAGTCCCTACAACATCTCCGTTTTCTCGTCGACACTTGCGTGCGTGTGTGTTTGTAGAAATTGCATTGGGAGCCCATTCATCCTGATATTTTCGAGACGTTTCAGGCGTATTTTAAAGCCGACCATTGCAATAGCTTAAGCCGCAATTCGAAAATCACTCATGGATGCATCTAATGATGGGGTTCCCAACTGTGTAATCACACCACCACTACGCGGTTTAACTCGGTTTAGACCAGTAGCTCTCGGAACTAACAAACCGGATGTATACTGACGACGCTCCGCTGGACTCAAGCTAACCTATACTGACTGATCGATATTCTAAATTACATGATGCAGGCACTCTTTCGCTGTAGGCAAAATAATAAGGAGAGAGAGAGAGAGGAGCCAGAAAGTGCAGATAGGTTAACCATATCTACGTGCGGTTAGCTACCCAGCACGTAGTAGACAGGATGAGGGATTGAAAGAAAATAAAAAAGAGAGACATAGTTGACTCACACAGCAGTAGACGCATGATGTTCGTAAAAGGGAAGGGTGAGTTAAGGTGAGTAAAGGACTAATATTAATAAATGCAATAAAATAAATCGGCCTAAATAACACACCTAAGAAGAATGAAGGGTAGGGAAGCGTGATGGAGATTAATTACGATGAAATTACTTAAGCGTAATGACCAATAATTGAGGGTAATTAGAAAAGCACGGCTAAGTAAAATAAGCTAAGCTACAATGATTAACCTAATCAAGCGTGATTAGGAATAAATAATTATGCCAAATCAAGATACATTAAGGGAGCTTCTTATTGGAGAAGGCTTATTTCGATTAATTAACAGCAAATCTATGATCTGACCCGGAATAATTCAGTATTATACAGATGACCTAACCCTAATTAAGATTAATTACTATTTCTATACTTAGACTCAGTCCAGATTAACAAGGGTAATAAGAGGAGACGTATGTGTGCAAGATGAGAAACTGGAGGGAAATTACTACGCACTATCCGACAAGTCCCACAGGGGAGTCCCTGAAGTAATTTTTTTCATTTCTTCACGGTTTCCTGGAATGAGGAAACTGCCAACCAAGAGCAAAGAACTCTTCGCTTCCTCGATAATAAAGGTTTACCCTGCCTCTTTCTCTCTTTCTTTCTCTGTCATTTATTTTACATGTATCGGCCGTTTCTTGGTTGATGCCCCGCTGTGGGCACGTGCCGTATACTGGAAATCCTAATCACTATCAAGACGCAGACACACCTCTTGGCACACATACCATGGCACATACCAAGGCATGAAAATCATGATCATAACTAACACGCAGCGATCATACGAAATAACTGTTCGCGTTTGCGCAATAAAGTGTGTGCGGGATTGTGGTCTAATGATTAGAGCATCAGGCAAGCGTTCTGGGTGGCCCGAGGTTTGAATGCGACCGGACAAAGTGCTTTATTTTCTTTTTTTGAAGCGGGAGAAGGAATATACTCGGCGAGAAGCCGACAAGCCCGTACAAAAATGACTGTTGATTTTCCGTTGACGTATTGTTGGGGTATTGTTGAATCAACGGACTTTCAACAAATTCTCTCAAGTCTTTGAGTTCGCTCAACAGTTGCACAATGATATTACCATTGAGAGCTTCTCAATAAAGAGTTTATTGAGTAATTTGTATTGATTTTCGTAGTTGTTTTTTTGTTGTGTAGCAGTTGAGTTTAGCATATACTAATTAGGACTCGCATATGAAGGCGACATTTCAAAACTTTATTAAGAAGCATTCTTTGCCTCATTCTTGTCACTTTGCAGTAGGTAGGTAGGTTCTAGTTTGGGCTCGCTTTCGTAAAAAGAAAACAGTATGTGACCGACTTTGGCACCGAACGTTGACCGTCGAGCGCAGCAGCCCGGTGCTCTAACCTTTAGACCACGAGCGCACGCGTACGTCTCTCGTTCCGAAACCAGTCAGCGCTTTGAATGCTCGGCGCGCGCCCCCATGTAACTTCCTCGTCTTCTTGCGACAGCTCGCGCTTTGAGGCGCCATGTTAGACTGTACTATGTCCGGGACCAGCCCGCTTTCGTAGCCGTTTACGCTACGTAGAAACTGCGACGTTGAACCATCTTTATGATCGCCCACGAGTGACTTGCTCGCCGGCGTACAAATGCCATCGTCGTTTTAACATACAACATATGGCATAGCCATAGGTGCGATCCAAAATGTGCACGTTTTAGGGAGCAAAAGAATGTGAAATTCACTTGCAAACACGGTGACTGCGTGCATGGGGAGTTCCCCAAAAGTATACACGGCGGCAGCGCGGATGGTGGTGATAAGGCAGGCGCCGACAAGCGACGACGCTACCTTTGAGCATCGGACGCGCAGTGCGAGCCGTAGGATTCAAGCGCGCACAGGCTGTAAACATACACTTCAGAGGTCTTAGAATTTCCTGTGCCACACCCTGTGTCTCGAAAGCATAACACACTTTTTTATCCAACGGCCGTGGTACTAGATATCAAACAACGAACGCGCTTTGAGAGCACAGCGCGTTGAAAGAGTTTCGGATTCAGCAACAGCCGCAACATTACGCCAGCTAATCGCTGTCTCAGCGGCTGCTCCCGACACTCGCCTTGCAGAAGCTTGCGATAAAATTCTTGCCATGGAAGCCTGGAAACAAACGAAACAAACGAAGGAAATGGAAACAAACGAAGGCCAAAGAGAAATGAAAGAAATCAAACAACAGTTACGAGCCCACGTTATACCCTACTTTTTACCGCGTCATCTGCAAAGATGCTGCAAACTACTTAAACAAGTTGTTGTTCCTAAAAATAAAGATATTAGTCATAACTTCTACTCATAGGTGACGCAATGAACGCCAAACAAGTGTTTGAGCATGAGTGTTTCAGTGTGTGCGTGCGTGCGTGACTTTATTGTGAGCAGTCTTATGCAACGGTATCCAATGTGCCGTTAGTTTCGTAGTCGCAATTTTGTTAATCGTATTATTTATTTTTTTACGCTACAAATTAAGTTTTCCTTCAAAATTTATTATGTTTTCTATGAACAAAAATTATCAATCATTATTTATGGATTTTAGTGGTTATTTTTGGTAGGAACGATTTTATTTACTTAATACGATACTGAGGCTGTGACCGGTTTTCGACTCTGTCACTCGTCTGAACTTGTGCGGTGGTTTGTGCCGCGCGCGCTTTGTTGGAAGCATTTTTCTTTTGTTTTAGGACATCATGACGCAAGTTTTAGTGAAATTGCTCTATGATGATAAGTGGGATGTTTATCCGTTGAAGACGTTTGCTGACGCAGCTACTGGTCTTCGGGTGATGTTCGAGCCTGGCAGTTTTGATGAGTTGCGCGGCAGAATTCATGATGGAAGGAAGGCGAACAAAGCCGCAGCCTAACTTCTGCGCACAGGTAAGTGATTTCGTTTTCTTGAGCACATAGCCGCGTTTTTTTTTTTTTTTTCACTTGGACCAGCGTGAGATGTTAAGCACACCGTTCACTTTCTGCAGGCAAACCGCATGCCCTGGAGCGATAGCGTGCGAAGCTAGCGCTTGCTGCCGCCGCTGCTTCGACTGAAATGTTCGTAATATTGTCTACTAATTTGCTATCGCAATCGATGCTTCGCCTTTGGAGCGACACTGCGATATTAAAAAAAATATTCTTAATCTGTAGTGGCCCATCGTATACCTTAAGGCTAGTGTGCACATTTTCTCGCGTAGTCGTTAACTGCGCCTCTATTTGCGTTGTGGCTAATGTCGCGGTGTGCTGCAAAATATATTTCGCCTTTTCGGTATGTGCGGAGAACAGCCTACCGATAAGTCCTGCATCGGCGCGATGATTACACGGATACACATCGTAAATGAACAGAGGCGTGGTGGCGACGTCGGCAAAGCCGTCGACGGGCTTGCCTTATCACACATCGCCACCCCAACCGCAGTAAGCATATTTATCAAACGTGACGTGTTGCCGTTTAAGGCGTACTGCACGCTTTTAATAGGCGATAACTCAAGCGCGCCGCCGTTCTCTGATACCTCTTTGAGCTGGGCCGACTCGAATGTGCGTTGCTTGCAGAAACGAAAGGAACGCCAGACGGCTCATCGGCGCATCAAGCTAAGCGCCGCACTCGAGCACCGTTAGCGCGGCGAGGAATGGCACGTTCATGAAGATAGCTCACTGCACAGACGCAAGCGTGCAATGCGCACAGGACGCGTACGCAACGCGCGGCACACAAATCGCGCGGAATGTTCTTAGCCACTCAGCAGCGGATACTAAGCTTCAAAGAAGCGGTGCCGGTTCTCACTAGCACGCTCGCGCGCGCATCGCTCTCGGCGAATTTTTAGGTCTGCCCTGCTGCTCCCGAAGATTCGGACTGCTGCTTGGTATCGGCTGTGTACTATAGCATGGTCTTTCGTGTTGTGAGAGAGCCGGGAATATATTTCACCGGTGTGAAACAAACATCGCTGTGCGTATCTTTGGTAACATTTACTGTAACAATCCATTTCATCATTTTCGCGACGGCCCTCTTGAAAGAGACGCAAATTTTTAATTGCCAGTGTAGTGTGTACTAATATTTAGTGCGTGGTTATGTATATTGTGTGACAGATTTTTAATTTGCATTATGTAATTCTGTCTACATTCCCTTCTCTACAGGTTACACATGCACCAAATGCCCAGGTACTAACGTGTCGTTCGTCAGGAACAGCTTGGCAGTGGCGCACCGACGGGGGGAGGGGGGGATTCGGGGGTTGTAACCCCCCCCCCCCCCACCCCCTGAGGCCGACCTAACCCCCCCTTTTGTTTAACCCCTTTTCTTTCCTTGCGCATTCGAGTACTGCAACTAACATGTAAGACGCGCAATCGTCTGCACACTCGCAAAAAGCGCATTTTTTGACAATTTCCCGTGAAGAAATCGAAATTAGTGCTGTTTAGATGGTATTGGCAAAGTGTCAACCCCCCCCTGGCCGAGATCCTGGGTGCGCTACTGCAGCTTGGCGTCGTTTCTCGCAAGAGACATCCATTCATCTGCGGCTGATTCACCAGGAAGCTTGCATCTCTGTTGCCACTCTGCGTCAAGTGGGATTTTTAACTATTTTTTATTCTGCCCTGTGGTGTACGCTGTGACGCTGTGAAGACTTAATTTCATGGGCGCTGTGAAGGCTTACTTTCGATGTGTTCTGCCTTTTAGTTGTAAAGAATTGGCTACCTTGTGAGTGGAGGTAGTTCCTTTTTCTTGTGAGAATGTTTATCAGCCTAACCAAGTGGTACATGCGTACTTTTTGAAACAGCAGCACAGACGAGGATAATGAAATAAGTAGGAACACATACAAGCGCCGACTCAACTAGAAGTTTATTCTTGAAGACAGGTTGTAAACACATTGGAACTTGACAAAGATAAGAAACCATGTATGCGTGGCCTTTGTGATTAAACAAAATTGTGTTTTCTGCTGTAAGGGGTAGAACGAACAATTGTTTCATCACAAAGACGAGAACACAAGTGAAATTATGGAAGCCTTATTTATTGATTGCAAAGAAGACAAATGCATAAGCTATCTGTTGCTCTTAATGGGAAAGAGTTGGGATTTTTAAAAGAGCTCTCCTTGTTTGGTGGTATCAGTTATAGGACATCTTTCACTGTTTTTTTTACCTGCATATTTATACTACAAAACACGTCTTTCGTTCCTTTTTTTTTGTTGCACCGGGCTGTCTGCCACGCATGCATGGCTATTTATTTGTCAAGTTGGCCAGTGTGCTTAATATCTTTGTCGTCACGAACAAACTTCTAGTTGAGTCAGCATTATTGTGTGTTCCTACCTTATTTCACCGTTCTCATCTTTGTTTGAGCTGTTTGTAAAATATGTACACACACCAAATTACCAAAGTATCCGTAAAATTGAGATACATGAAGTTATTTGCACTATTCATTTCTGCAAGAATGGTATAGCTTCTCATCTCGTTTGCTCTTAACGTTGTTGTACAGTTTTTGTAATATATAGCTTGGAAAGACGTTTTCTGTCAGATTAAATATGCATGTATGTCACTTTCGATATTTTTTTTCAACATGGGTAGTGCAGCTCCTTCCGTCTTTCAGTTACTGCTTTGTCGCAACTTTTATATATTTTATGCAGCGAAATGCTGTTGGAATTATATATATTTATGTGCGCAAGTGTGGTAAATGGTGTTTTGTATGTGCATTTATTTGCGTTTTTTACTAGCTCTCCAATCTGGCTGTACAGTTAATGAAACCTTTTCTCATGCTTTATAATGAGTCGTTCTGGGCTCTTTGATGATGCAGGTGACCATTTATTTCACTGTTGGGAATTGCGTTAGCTGTGTGTCACTCCATTTGTCTGTGTATTTTATGTCACTTTATTATATCGTTGAAAGTATTAGCCTTGCATTAGCTTTTTATTGACCGAGGTACCAGTTGCTGTGTAGGGTGAAAAAGGCCCAAAGAAATGATTTCATTAGCTTTGTTCAAGTCCAGAAAAAAATTCACTGATGAGCTCACTAAATTAGAAAATGCCACCAGTAAACTCTTCCGTACCCAAAAGTAACACAAGAAATTAAATACTGTTCACACTCGAGAGGGAAACAGCGCGAAAAAACACGACAAGAAGAGAGACACACACCAGCGCTTCTTGTCCCTCTTGTCTTGTGTTTTTTGCGCTGTTTCCCTCTCGAGTATGCACCCACTAGCCCAAGCCTCTACTGTCTTGAAATACTGTGCAGTTCTTGACTTATGCCGGGGAGGTAAGCTGCTTTTACAGCACAAATGTTTTAGAAGTTTACCTCTGAAAAACACGATTCAGGTGTTTTGTATATATACACATGAAGTCATTTGTTTCCAGTTTACTTGTTATTTTGCCTACTCACAGGCAGCCGTAAACCCTTCTGTGAGTGTTTACTGGGTGTGTGAAGCATTTTACTGTAAGGTATCCAGTGGTCTTCATTTTTGTATTTATGCATGCAAGCCAAGAGTTCATGTGTTCAAAGTTAGTTACAAGGGTATGCTTAAGGTCTGCCTTTGAGTCACTTGACTGTTGTTTTTACAAAATATATTTTTTTCTGCTGTAATTGTGAAATATAATTCTTTCTGCTGTAATAAACTTCGTTGAGTCAGCATTCATGTGTATTCTTGTCGTAATTCAGCGTTCGCATCTCTGTTTGAGCTGCTGTTTGTCAAGTCTGTACATACACCAAATTGCCAAAGTGCTCGTAAAATTGTGACACATAAGGCTATTTGCATTGTTTATTCCTGCAAGAAGGATATAGGTTTCCATCTTCCGTTTGTTTTTAACATTGCTGTACATCTTTGTAGGTCAAGTTCAAGGAGTCCCTTAGGTAGCCAATAAGAGTGATAACTTTGTAAAATTTATCAATTTCATCCATCATCATCATAGTTTTAAACCCACTAAGTTCTACTTTTCAGTTCTCATGAGCCTGCTTTGTGCTGTGCTGTACAGGCACAGGAAGCTTTTTTATGCTGTAAGTGCAGGTGGTGTTGTATATCTTCCAGAAAAAATTGTTGCAAGTTTAACTAGGCATGTGTACGCTTTTGCTACATTTTTTCAGCATGTGTGCTATAGTTCTGCTCCCTTACACTTAATAGCACTGTAGGCACTAGCGTATGTCTTCGGGTTTCATACAGTTGCGCCTTATATACTGTAATAATGTGTCATGTGCACGCTGTATTACATATTAGGGTACATGAAATATGTCAGTCGCTCCTTTCCTTCCGTCGGATTAGGGAAAGTTATGTGAAGAGGCACCGAGGCATGCAAGTGGAAATAGCAAAGCAATTTCAAAATTAAGTGCACTAAAATGCCACAAGCCCAACAAAATATCAATGATATTTCAGTGGCAATTTTCGAAATATCAATGCCATCTCAACAGGCGCACAATGTACTTTTCAATGCTGTGTCAATAATCACTCAACAAATGGTCAACAGAACAATCACAACAGCATTTCAAGACTGCATCAATGGAAACCCAACAGAAAGTCAACAGAAATTACACAATGATACGTATAATCACAATGTGCTTTCAATACCAACTCAACAACTATTCAACATTGACTTGCCCAATGGTGTTTCAATAAAATTTCAGTGGCCAATATTCAAGAGCCCTCAACACTTGGCTCAATGATATCCCAACAAACTCCCAATGAATGCTCAATAAGATACTCAACATTGACCAATGATATTTCAATGCATTCTCAACAAAAATTTTTGTAAGGGAGGGATCGAATGAGCGACAGAATTAGTGACCGGCAGGCCGACCCCGGCGACACAATGGTATGGTAGGCGAAGAAAGGTGCGCTTTCATAAATGAGCTCACGAAATACTCATCACAACAAATTTATCGAGTCATAGCACACGAGAAAACAAGCAAATCCCGTAGAGCATTTAGAGCTAGACTGTTTTTTGGGACACGACCCTTCAAGCAATTTCTGCACACAGAAAGGACGTCTCACGTCTACTCACCACAGCTGTGTAGCACTCGGCCATAGAAACTGGGCAAACGCGAGAGCGCGCGTGCGCATCATTACCAGCGGTGTATTTCCAGATCCGCGGTTGCTTGGCGGTTGTTACTGCCATACAGATTGGCTTCGGCGCCAACTTTCACCATATATACAGCACCACCGCTGCTTCCTTCCGAGCATCGCACTCGTTACCGTTCCTCATTTCTTCTCGGCCCTTTCGGCCCACGGGAAATCAGATCGCTTGGTCGGCCCTTGAGGTAAACGCAGCTGCCAATCAGTCAGCGCATTCCCTGTCTTTCTCGTTTAGTTTCGTTCTTGTTTTGGTCGCTCATGTTCGTCTGTTGATCTTACTTTTCTGTTCTGTTCGTATAGCGGGTATGGGGCACAACACCACGGACTGTAGTACTGTTGTTTCCATGCTTGACGTTTATTTACACTCTTCATTCAGCGCATGCTGTAAGCCAGGAGCATCTTCCTAGTGTTGTCATTGGCGTCACTACATAATTCGTTTCATTTCTCACTGAGAATAAGCGAGCCATTATGCAACAAAAAAAAAGAAAGACTTCCACATCGGCGTGCAAAAAAAAAAGAAAAAGAAAAACGAAAACTGAAGGAAAGAAGAAGCACCGGGCAAATGAGAAGTGTCTTGCGGTGCTTCAGCTGGTAAAATATCTAAAAGATAACGACTCTGAGAAGGACTTCTTGAAATAGAATATTCTCGATAAGACAGTATCCGCTACTGTTCTATCTTCAACAGAGGATCTGGAAAAATCTTATTTTTACACTGCAATCGCAGTTCGATTTTTTCGGCTACTACAGATTTATCATATATTTATTCTTAATTTGACGCAAACACAATTGTCTTACGAGAAACCTGGCTTTCAAATGGTCAAAAATGTTTCCTAAAAAGATTATGCATTATATTGTTTTCATCGAACTGCCAGTGGTGGTGGCGTTGCTTTATTGGTTTCAATTAAATTTAGTCACACGGCCACAATATCAGGTCAATGTGTCTATACTGAGTGCGAAATTTCAGCATTAGATGTAACACAACCAGACTGCTCTCCTTTTTCCTTAGTTAACTTATATAGACAGCAGGTGTGCCGGTTTCCTGATCTCTAGACAGCGCATTAGCTTCCTGCAGAAAATTTATAGTACTCGCTGGTGAATTTAATTCTAACCATGTGTCTTGCGGTTTTAAAACTGATTTAGGGGGAAGACGCCTGTGCGAATGGACTCTTGGTAATAATCTTTCTGATCTAAATTTAAAAGTTGCTACTTTCGTTCGCGGCGAGTCATAATCTGCGATAGATCTTACTTATTTCCAGCTCGCCTTTAAGTATATCCTCGTGGAATACTATAGACTGTGCTCCAAGAAATCTATAACTTCGATACAGGGAAATATTTCAGGCCACGATGCAATTAAGAATTCGCCGGGCTCACCTAAAACGAAAAACTGCCTGGAAGCAGCTTCTTTATAATCAATGTCTAAACAATTGCAGGGATTATACCAATTTGTTGCTACATTTTTCAAGCGGACGATATCTAAAGCCAAAGATATGTGTATGAACAAATTCACTTATCTGTCTTAATCTTAAAATAACAAACGCTTCGTAGATATTTCACGTTCTCAAAAGGTGATTATGGTTCCAGCAAATATTGACTCTTTTGTGCTTTCGCCACGTGAGTTGTCCGAATTATTAAAAAAATACTTGAGAGGAACTAAAAGGTAGTTTCACTTGAATCGTTACACTACACCTATTGAAACAGCGCTTAGTCGGCTGCCTCCCTAATCGGCTGCCTCCCAATAATCGTAAGTTATGATAACTATTTGCCTGTCTTGCGATTCACTTGAGCATGACTGTTGCATTTGAACACCGAGCAGAATACGTCTTTCCGTAGAATGCTTTCAGAGCATTTTTTTCATCAATTTCAGCAAATTTCCCAATCCTCTAGTTATCCCTCATGGTGTGTATGGGCCATTTCTGAAAAAGGGACAAAAAACAAGTAAAAGATGTTGGGGTGTGCCACGTTCGCACGACTCGCTTGCCGGATCTCGGGGTTTTGACCAAGGATTGAGTAGCTGTTGATTTATTATTTATTTTAACTGTTTTGCCAGCATTACTCTTATTTAGCAAGTACAATTTATACTAATCAGACCAGGCAGATGCCTTTTTCTTCTCCCGGGTCAGGGTTTTTTCTCTGGTGTGCTTCTATTCCTCCGCAGGAGTTACCTGTTGATCTGTTTCTACGAAACGGCATCCCATCAGTTCCTGTGGCTCTCCTTCCAACCAATGACGCCGTCATACGGATGAAGAATCCAAAAGCGATTCAGGTGGAACTGTGAT